>NC_053026.1:103688712-103988712 GCF_003073215.2 Triticum urartu | reverse complement strand
GTAGCGAAGGTTATCACCGAAGATGAAGCTAACAAGAGTGACCCCTAAAAATTGCTGAAATTCAAGCAATTGGCTCGGTGTCTGTTCGAAGAATATGATCGCGTTCGAGGAAGAATGAAGACGAAGTGAAGACGTAGCATTTGTTTCGTTATTCTTATTCTTTCCTTGATTCATAGGATGTAACACCCACAATGCGGCTATATCTCCCACGCGTCGGGGCACGACTTAGAGGCATAGCCGCATGGTAGGTATGTCGCAAGAGGGGTAATCTTTACACATCCCTTGTACTGAATAAGAAAGGGATAAAGAGTCGGCTTACAATCGCCACTTCACACAATACATAAATATATCATACATCATCTAAGGTACAATCAAAGGTCCGACTACGGAACCAAAATAAAGAAAGACAACCCCAAATGCTAGATCCCCGATCGTCCTAACTGGGCTCCTCTACTGATCATCCAGAAAAGAAACATAGTAATGGCCCGAATCCTCGTCGAACTCCCACTTGAGTTCGGTAGCGTCCCCTGCACTGGCATCATCCGCACCTGCATATGTTTGGAAGTATTTGTGAGTCACGGGGACTCAGCAATGTCACACCCGCGAGATCAAGACTATTTAAGCTTAAGGGTAGGGAAGGGTAGTGAGGTGGAGCTGCAGCAAGCACTAGCATATATGGTGGCTAACATATGCAAAAGAGAGCGAGAAGAGAAGCAAAGCACGGTCGAAAGGCTACAAGTGATCAAGAAGTGATCCTGAAACTACTTACGTTCAAGCATAACACGAGACCGTGTTCTCTTCCTGAACTCCGCCGAAAAGAGACCATCACGGCTGCACACGCGGTTGATTCATTTTAATTAAGTTAAGTGTCAAGTTTTCTACAA
The DNA here is from genome assembly GCF_003073215.2 of Triticum urartu. Classification (NCBI taxonomy): domain Eukaryota; kingdom Viridiplantae; phylum Streptophyta; class Magnoliopsida; order Poales; family Poaceae; genus Triticum; species Triticum urartu. The sequence goes on along the minus strand of NC_053026.1, from coordinate 103,987,828 downwards.
CCGGATATTAACAAATTCCCATCTGCCCATAACCGCGGGCACGACTTTCGAAAGTTCAAAACCCTGCAGGGGTGTCCCAACTTAGCCTATCACAAGCTCTCACGGTCAACGAAGGATATTCCTTCTCCCGGGAAGACCCGATCAGTCTCGGAATCCCGGTTACAAGACATTTTGACAATGGTAAAACAAGACCAGCAAAGCCACCCGATGTGCCGACAAAATCCCGATAGGACTCGCACGTATCTTGTTCTCGGGGCAACACCGGATGAGACTACCTACGAGTAAAACCAACCCTCAAGTTTATCCGAGGTGGCCCCATAGGCAGCTCGGTTCAGACCAACACTCAGAGGAGCATTGGCCCGGGGGGGTTTAAAATAAAGATGACCCTTGAGTCTGCAGAACGCAAGGGAAGGTATATGGTGGTAGGTAGGAAAATGGTAAAACCAAGGTTGGGCCTTGCTGGAGGAGTTTTATTCAAAGCGAACTGACAAGGGGTTCCCATAACACCCAACCACGTAAGGAACGCAAAATCAAGGAACATAACACTGATATGACGGAAACTAGGGCGGCAAGAGTGGAACAAAACACCAGGAAAAAGGCCGAGCCTTCCACCCTTTACCAAGTATATAGATGCATTAAAGTAAATAAGAGATAATAATGATATCCCAACAAAATCCATGTTCCAACATGGAACAAACTTCATCTTCACCTACAACTAGCAACGTTATAAGAGTGGCTGAGCAAAGCGGTAACATAGCCAAACAACGGTTTGCTAGGAAAGGTGGGTTAGAGGCTTGACATGGAAATATGGGAGGCATGATAAAGCAAGTGGTAGGTATGGCGGGATAGCAATAGAGCAATCAACTAGCAAGCAAAGATAGAAGTGATTTCGAGGGTATGGTCATCTTGCCTGCAAAGTTCTCAGAGTTGTCGAAAGCTTGATCCTCGTTAGCGTATTCAACAGGTTCCTCGATCACGTACTCGTCTCCCGTCTCTACCCAAGGCAAGAACACAAGCAAAGTACCAACAATCAATCACGGTGCAATGCACAAGCAACATGATGCAAAACATGGCATGATATGCAAGACATGATATGCAATGCATATGCGTGCTCCGGAAGGGAAAGATTGATCAAGGCATCAACTTGGCAAACCAAGTGTGCCACTGGAAAGATGAGATGATTTCGGTCAAAGTCGATATAAAGATCACCGGAAACAGAGGCACGGTTTGCAAATGGCAAGCAAAACAAGAATGTCACAATTCTGCGATTAACAGCATGGTGCCATCTAGAATGCAACAAGAAACTAAGCTACTGCACCGCAACATAGCAACAAAGCATATGGAAGTGATATAATCAAGATGCTTGACGAAACATGAACACTAAGCTACGACTAAATCACACAAGAGCAGGTTAAAACAAGCATCGCAAAAGTGCAAAAGATATCAACTTCACAGACTTAGTGAAAATACTAACATGCCAGGAATAACATCAGGAAGCCATGTTTAGAGCAAGAAAACAACATGATACAGGAACATATCATAGCAAAACAAGGAATGGCATGAATCTACTAAATGCATATAACAAAAGTCCCTTACTGATCATGAGCCAAAAGGCACAGAAGATATGATGGCACCCATGTAAACATAGCAAATTTTATAAACAGTTTCAGACTTAGCAGAAAACTGAGCATGGCATAAAGAGAAATATGAAGGCATCTTTGCGAGCTCAAATCACTCACCACAAGGAATTGCATGACAAGATAAGCATAACATTAGCAAGATGGCATGTTCATGAAGCTAATCATGGCAAGAGCAAGTTCATAGTGCATGGATCAACTACAACAACCATGGAAAAATTGATTAACATGTAAACAATCTATCAGGAACATTTTATAGCAAAAGTATAGCAAGATTAAGACATGCTAGGGCACTCCATAACTGCAAATAGGGGAATGGATGGATATAGAATAACCATATGTCCAAAACATCCTTACTGAAGCAACTCAAAACAAGCATGGATCTCACTGTAGCATCATGTATACATGGCATAAAAATAACAGCAGAACAAGGACTTAGCAAAATCCTAAGTCCCTGAAAACAGCAATATCACGAAGGCTACTTTGCATGGTTGTGCTAGTCACCACATTGATCACAAAAATACATGGCAAGCACCTCTGTAAAGATGGCATGGCATAGATCAAAGCACATCTAGAGCTCATGCCCATATGAAGCACACATCAAATGTGGCAAAAATGACAAATCACCCTAAACTGATAAGCAGCAGCAGTAAACAATTTATAGCACTCTTGCATCAATGATTTGAGCACCCATATGAACTCAAACAAGCATGTACAATGGAATGAAATGAAGAGCGTCTCCCAGTGAACATTTTGATATATTATGCGCATGAAACGGAGCTACGGTCATGGAGTTATGGCATGATCAACAGGGGCATAAAATTTAACAGGGAAAAGACTTGGTGGAAAATCGACCTTCCGAAATGGATCTAGGGTTTCGGCGCGAAAAATGAGGATTGCCGGGGTTCGTCGCCGCGGTGGCCGGGGAAGGAGAGGATGACTGGAGAGGCGAGGAGGAAGGTGGCCAGGGCACCTTGCCGGAGGAGGAGGCGGTGACGGGGATGGAGCTTCGGCGGGAGGTCACGCACGGAGGCGCGGGCGGCGACCAGCGGCAAGGCGGCGGAGGTGGCGGCCGGCGTTGACCGGCGAGGTGGCAAATGCCGGTCGGGCGAAGGGCGGCGACGCGGGGAGGAGCCGGGCGGCGGAGGAAATCCGTGGGCGGCGGGCGGTGGCGCGTGGATGGGCCCGCGGGGGCCAGACGCGGGCCTGGCGGATCGGCGGCGCAGAGGCGGGACGGGGGCCACGTGGCGCGACGCCAGTGGCTGCGGGGCGGCGGCGACCTCGTTCGGTGGCGGCGGGGGCGATTTTTAGGGTTTTGGGACCCGGATTTGGAGGAGGGGTGCACATATTTATATGTAAGAGTGTCCAAATGGAGTGTAGTTTTCGCCCACACGATCGTGATCCGACGACGGAGGACATGGAAGAGGTTTGGATGGGTTATTGGGCCGTTTTGGAGGGGTGTTGGGCTGCAACACACAAGAGGCCTTCCCGGTTACCCGGTTAACCGTTGGAGTATCAAACGGACTCCAAATGGCACGAAATTTGACAGGCGGTCTACCGGTGGTGTACCAAGGCCACTTGGCAAATCTCGATCCATTCCGAGAACGTTTAACACCCGCTCACAAAAAGAGACAAAAGGGGGACGCCGGTGCATGTGGGAGTGTCGGATTGCAAAACAGACAACGGAGAAAATGCTTGGATGCATAAGACGAACACGTATGCAAATGCGATGCACATGATGACATGATATGAAATGCATGACATGAAAAAAATGCAAAACGAAGAAAAAAAACCCAACCATGAAGGGAATCTCATAACTTAAAGCCGAAAATGGCAGAGTCGGAGTTATAAATTTGGCAAGTTACATCCGGGGTGTTACAACACTCCACCACTACGAACAGATCTCGCCCTGAGATCTAGGACTGAAAGAACTCCGGATATTCGGAACGGAGGAGGTCCTCGCATTCCCAGGTGGCTTCTCGGTAGGAATGGTGTGACCACTTCACTTTCAGGAATTTGATAGACTTGTTGCGAGTCTTGCGCTTGGTTTCTTCAAGAATAGCAAAGGGATGCTCATGATAAGACAGGTCTTCTTGGAGATCAATCTCTTCGAAGTTGATGGTGCGCTCAGGAGTCTTGAAGCACTTGCAAAGCTGTGACACGTGAAACACATCATGCACGTTTGCGAAGTTGGACGGAAGCTCAAGTTGATAGGCAAGATCGCCTCTTTTACCAATGATCTTGAAAGGACCAACGTATCTAGGGGAAAGCTTCCCTTTGATACCGAAGCGACGAGTGCCTTTCATTGGAGAGACGTGGAGGTAGACATGGTCTCCGATCTCGAAAGCTAAGTCATGGTGCTTGCTATCATAGTAACTCTTCTGGCGCGATTGCGCGGCTTTGAGATTTTCACGGATGACTTTACACATTTCTTCAGCCTCTGTGATCAAGTCATTGCCAAGAAGTTGGCGTTCACCATTCTCTGACCAATTGAGAGGAGTACGACACTTTCTGCCATAGAGAATCTCGAATGGGGCCTTGCTCGAACTCGCTTGGAAACTGTTGTTGTAGGAGAACTCGGCATATGAAAGACAATCTTCCCACTTCATACCGAAGGAAATGACACAAGCCCTGAGCATATCTTCAAGGATTTGATTGACTCTCTCGACTTGGCCACTAGTTTGAGGATGGAAGGCTGTGCTCAAGCGAATGTTGGTGCCCATGGCCTTCTGAAAGGAGTCCCAGAACTTAAAGTGAAGATGCTTCCACGATCTGAAGATATCAATTGTGGAATGCCATGCAAGGAGACAATCCTGGAGGTGTATAGCTCTGGCAACTGAGCTGCTGTGATAGATTCTTTGATAGGAAGAAAATGAGCCACTTTAGTAAGCTTGTCGATGACAACAAAGATGACATCATTTTCCACGCTTGGACTTGGGAAATCCAGTCACGAAGTCCATCTCAATATGGTCAAACTTCCATTTTGGAATTGCAAGAGGTTGGAGGAGACCAGCTGGCCATTGGTGTTCTGCTTTCACCCTTCTACAGACATCACATTCATTCATGAATTGAGCAATTTCTCGCTTCATTTGAGTCCACCAATACGACTTCTTGAGGTCATGGTACATCTTCGTACTTCCAGGATGAATGGATAGGAGGGAATTGTGCGCCTCGTTCATAATGACTTTCCTTAGATCACCTTTAGGAACGACAATTCGATCCTCGAAGAATAGAGTGTCTTTGTCATTAATGCGATAGCACTTGTACTTGGGTTGGCTCTTGGCAATCCCATTTTTCACCTTCTTCACCATGGCATCAAGAAGTTGTGCCTCACGAATTTGATCTTCCAAAGTATGAGAGACTTGGAGATTGGCAAGAAAGCCTTGAGGAACAACTTGGAGGTTTAGTTTTCGGAAAGCTTCACAAAGGTCCAGTTGGAAGGGCTTGAGAATTAGGCTGTTGCAGTAAGACTTCCTGCTCAAAGCATCTGCAATGACATTGGCCTTGCCTGGAGTATATTCAATACTTGGATTGTATTCTTGAATCATTTCGACCCAACGAGTCTGCCTGAGGTTGAGGTTGGGTTGAGTGAAGATGTACTTGAGGCTCTTATGATCAGTGAAGATGTCCACTTTCCTTCCCAACAAGAGGTGTCTCCACGTTAATAGAGCATGGATAACTGCCGCCAACTCATGGTTGTGAGTGGGGTAGTTCCTTTCATTGGGCTTCAACTGATGAGAGGTATAAGCCACAACTTTCTTCTCTTGCATTAACACAACACCGAGACCTTGCAGGGAGGCATCACAGAAAACTTCGAATGGTTTGGATTCATCAGGAGGAGTCAAGACAGGAGCTGTAACTAACTTCTCTTTGAGGGTGTTGAAAGCAACATCACATTCATGTGTCCAGATGTACTTAGCATGCTTCTGGAGGAGGTTGGAAAGAGGCTTTGCAATCTTAGAGAAATTCTCAACGAATCTTCGACAATAGCTTGCAAGCCCAAGAAACCTACGGAGTTGCTTGACATTCTGAGGCGGTTCCCAATTCACAATTGTAGACACCTTCTCAGGATTAACAGCGATGCCCTTGGCTGAGATGATATGAACAAGGTATAGAACCTCATCAAGCCAGAACTCACACTTGGAAAACTTCGCATAGAATTGATGCTCTCTGAGTTTGTCGAGTACCAATCTCAAATGCTTGGCATGATCCTCCTTATTCTTGGAAAAGACCAAAATATCATTGAAATACACCAAGATGAAATCATTTGTGTAAGGGTTGAAGATGAAGTTCAACATGCGAGAGAACGTTGGAGGAGCATTGACAAGACCGAAAGACATGACGGTATATTCCTAAGAACCATAGCTTGTTCTGAATGCTGTCTTGGGAATATCTTGTTCACGAATGCGAATCTGATGATAACCCATACGGAGGTCAAGCTTGGAGAAAACTTGTGCACCCTTAAGTTGCTCGAGTAGCTCATTGATGTTGGGAAGTGGGTACTTGTTCTGTATTGTTTTCTTGTTCAATGGACGGTAGTCGACGCAGAGTCGTTCCGTTCCATCCTTCTTCTTGACAAAAAGAACACCACAACCCCATGGAGATGAACTCAGTCTGATCAGACCCATACGCTCTTGTTCATCGAGTTGTTTCTTCAACTCCTTCAACTCTTCTGGTCCAAGCTTGTGAGGACGTTTGCAAACAGGTTCCATGCCAGGCTCAAGATCGATGATGAATTCAACTGGCCGGTGAGGAGGCATTCCTGGAAGCTCTTCTGGAAAGACGTCTTGATATTCACAAACGACTGGAATCTGAGAGATGGCATTCAACTTGCCCTTATCATTGAGAGAAAACAGCCAAATGGTTTCGTCACGAGCGGCATAGATGATCACTTCTTCAGAAGAGTGTGTCAATTGAATTTCTCTGGCAACACAATCAAGCAGAGCCTTGTGCTTAGAAAGCCAGTCCATGCCGAGAATTAGATTAATATCCGAGTCACCAAGAACAATTGGAGAAGCCATAAATTTATAGTCGGCCATCTTGATATTGACATTCGGAACCATCATGCTAGAGCTCAAACGCTTAGCCAGAGAAACAACTTGCAATTCTTTAGGTAATGCCTTAGTGTCAAAATTGTGCTCTGAAGCAAATAGGAATGACATGAAAGAATGCGATGCACCAGTATCAAAAAGAACTTTAGCAGGAATAGAGTTAACTGGAAGGTTACCCAGGATCACTTCTGAAGAATCCTCTGCCTGAGCTGTGTTCATCATGTTGACCTTAGCATGCTTGAGATTATGCTTGGCCACTGCATTGCTGGCAGATCTCACAGGAGGAGGAGGTGGAAGGCGCCTTTGGTTGAAGTACTTGTTTGCATAGTGCCCTTTCTACTGACACTTGTTGCAAGTAACCTCTGAGAGCGGACGGTGATAAGGAGCACTTGACCTTGGAGTATGAGACTGAGCTTTGTTCTGATAGCCTGGGTTGGGTGGGTGGGAAGATCCATTGCCACCTTTACTCTTCTGCTGATAAGGCTGACGAAACGGAGGAGGAGGAGGCAACCAGAACTTCTGCTGCTTAGTTGCCACTTGAGTTGAAGAAGAAGATTGAACTACATCCTTGACTCTCTTCTTAGAAGCATCACACTTTAGCTGAGCAGCCTCTTGCTTTGGTGCCATCTTGTAGAATTCATCATACTTAGTCGGCTCAAGAAGCACGAGAGCTAATTGTAGATCTTCTCTGAGGCCACCTCTGAATTGATAAATCATACTCTTTTCATCAGGGACGTCTTGTTTAGCGAAGCGAGCAAGTTTCTGAAACTGGATATTGTATTGATACACAGACATGCGGCCTTGCTTGAGATTGCGGAACTCCTCATGCTTGCTCTCAGCAACACTTTGTGGGATGTGATGAGCTTTGAAGTCTCGGCGGAAATCATCCCAGGTAATCACACAACCTCCTCTAGAATCTCCGTATTGTTGATACCACTCAGCAGCTTGGTCTTTGAGTTGAAACGAAGCAAACTTGACAAAATCCTCAGGCCTGACATTGCTACACTCAAAATGTTTGCATATATCCATGAGCCAATCGTCGGCGTCTGTGCCCTCGACACAGTTGCTGAAGGACTTCGGCTGGTTTACGAGGAACTGATTGAGGGTAGCGAACTAAGGCTGATTGTTCCCTTGGCCTTGATTTCCTTGGTTGCCTTGCCCTTGGTTGCGCTCTTGCAAGAGTTGCAAAAGCATCCGAGTGTTGGCGTTGGTGGCTGCCATGACAACTTTCCATGCCTCCGGAGGTGGAGGTGGTGGCGGAGGTTCCAGATTCTTACGCGTTGGAGGAGCCATCCTGAAGAGGTTGACATCCGTTAGCATCTTGAAAGACATATATTCAAGCTGAATCAATGGATCGAAATTGCAACATAAAGTCTTCACATTCGAACAAGAATGAACGAATGAATTCCAAAGTAAAGCAAAGCAACAAGGTACGAATATGAACAAATAAGCGGTAAGGATTACCCAATCACAAACCAAATGTTTGCGGAAGAATTACTAGAGCTACATGAATTCCCACCTATAAAACTTCCGAAACTTTCTGGTTATGCAATCAGGTGTTGGGGATACAGGGGAAGCATAATATCTCACCCAAAACTAGCAAATCCTACATCCAGCTGTATCCATCCTTCAACACATAACCAAGAAACCTTCGGAAATCAGTTACCTCAACCTTCGAAAAGCATCTGTTATATGAGTTATGGCAATACTCCCGAACTCCCGCCCAGTACTAGGTGGCGTCGAGGTTATCTCACCAACAACTGCATAAAAGAGATTTTCGATGTCGGTGAACTCAGGTATTCCAGAATTGCAACAATAAAATTGTGACGACAGCACCTTGGAGCTCAACTCCCCGGGAAACTGCCACAACCCCTAAATGTCAGGAGGCACTGTCGTGGTTCTAAGTCTGACAGTAGAATATGGGGGTAGGAATGGAGAGGCAAGATCTTGGCTATGGAGGAGTTGTACACACAAGGTTTACGAGTTCAGGCCCTTCTCAGAGGAAGTAATAGCCCTATGTCTCGGAGCCCGGAGGCCGTCGACTGGATTATACGCATGTGAGTTACAGGGGGTGCGAACCCTTGTCCCAGAGGAGGGGGGTGGCTTATATAGAGTACGCCAGGACTCCAGCTCCCCTTCGTTACACAGGGTTCAATATACATTAAGAGGAGGCATTATAGGTAACACCTATATTAAAGTGCTACAAATGATCATTAAGTATGTGAATGAATGCTTGACCGTTGCTGCGCAGAGCGGCTTTAGGTCTTCGGATATGTCGAGTGGTTTGGTGGTCGAGTGACCTGGGTAAGAGAGGTCTCCGAGTGATTGATAGGTCGAGTGGACTTCGCTCGACACCTTTGCGGGTCCTCTGCTTCTGATTCTTGAACTTCTTAGTTCTTAGGACAAGACTTTAGGTGGGGCGTATAGGTCAGGCCTATTACCCTACCCTAGGTCTGTGTCTACATCATTAGCCCCCGAATGGATCGAGGTTTGAGTGAAAAAGAAGGATGGTAGTTGACCTGGTTCCCGCCCTTGATCTGCCTTGTCTTCTTCTCTAAGTGGAGGTCAGCTGCTGAAACTTTCAACTTCGTTTCAGTCGCCTTGATCGATTCAAAAATCACTGACTGGTTTGTTTAGTGGCATTTGTCGATTGATATCTCTGGTTGGAATCTTTGGTGAGATTGGTTACAGAGGATCCCGGATCTCACGGGATTCGAAATTTGGGTGGAAGCGCGCCAGGCGGAGCGTCCCGTGGTAAGTGGAGTAGATAAATCGGACGTTTCTATTTCCGCGCCACCTTTTTCGCCACGTATCACGTGTGCAACTGTTGGGGGGATTTGATAGGATTGATCGGGCCCACACGTCAGCCACTCGGAAGTAGGCCTTTAAAAGCGGCGAGGCCGAGGCATTCGCACTATGCGTGCTCATTCCCCTTCTTCTTCCTCTCGCGTCTCCACCTCACCTAGCACGACCACTCTCGACACCGCTGTTCTGCCGCCATGGGGAAGGACAAAACGGCGGCGTTAGAGCGTGCGAAGAAGGCGACGGGGGCGGTGAAGAACAAGAAGATGAATTGGGGGTCTTCATCGTGCTCGAGGCTGTTGTCAGGTTGGATCCAGGGAGACTGGATCCGATCTTCGCTCCGGCAAGAGGACTTGGATGATTTGGCTGAGTTAGGGTTGATCGTCCATAAGACCGTGCGCCTGCCGAGGGGGGAATCGGAGCCGGAGCCGCAACCGGGTGAGTGTGTCTTGCTCGCCACCCATGTCGACCGCGATTTCTCGCTTCCACCACATCCTTTCTTTCGGGGCTTCTTAAACTTTTTCGGTGCCCAACTCCATCACTTTACTCCCAATACCATCACGTACCTTGCTGCGTTCATCTCTATGTGTGAGAATTTCTTGGGGTGCCGACCGCACTGGGGCTTCTTCAAACACATCTTTACCATCCGATCCCAACCGTGAAGAAAGCGAACTCGAATGACAAGAAAACCCATGTTATCCAGATGTGTGGGGTCCTGGGCATTCAGAAGAGGAAGAGGAGCTCTTTTCCTCCGATGACTCTTCCTGAGTCGGTCAGGGGCTGGCAGTCGACCTGGTTCTACTGCCAGGATATCGCGACCCCAGGCCAGTCGACCGGACTTCCCCTTTTTCTTTTGACCGTGTCCAAACTCCATCTTCCTTGCAAGTGACCGTTGCTGAGAAGGCAGAGACATGCATGCTAGTTGAGAGAGTAGTCCAACTAATCAATCAGGGCATCACTGGTATGGACCTGCTCGAGGTGTTCCTCAGTCGGCGGATCCAACCCCTCCAAGCTCGCGATCATTCTATGTGGATGTACTCTGGGGCTGGCGACACTTCTCGGGTTCATCTAGAGGAAGTGTAGGCCAAAACCGTGACCGAGTGGCTGATGAGCATTACCAGGAACAAAGACAACCCCAGGGGTGCCAGGAGAGTCGACCCTTTCAGCGACAGCAACCTGCCAGACAAGGTCTGGTCGTCATAACTAAATTTTTGAACATATTTTCTGACTGATTGAGGTTCCGACTGACTTATGATCGGTTCCTTGTTTTGCAGATTTACACGAAGATGTATTTGATGCCCAATGGTGAACAAGCCCTGGAGCAAGACCAAGAGGGCGGGGACAGCGCCGAGGAGAGCGGCGAGTGGGAGTCCCCAGCTGATGATGATGATGATGATGATGAGTGACGAGTCTGACGATGAGGAGGTAGTCGACTCGCCGCCTCGCTCTGAACGTCGATCCAAGCAACGGCACGATCCCGCGAACAGACGCGGCAAAGCTGTGGCGTCGAGTGCTCCATCTCACAAGCGCTCTCGGTCTCCGACTCCAGAACTGACCGAGACGGTCCCCAAGCAGCCCAAAGCTAATCCTTCGAAGGCTCGGAAGACCTTGCCCACGATCAAGATGGACGTCCCTGTTGCCTCTGGGTAAATGTTCTTCTCATATTTTCTCGTTCCGATCGGTTTTCTTGTTCTGACCGAGCGGATGATGAACCTGTATAGCCCGACCTCGGCTGCGACTGATATGGATGTTGACAAGACCCCTGCCGATGAGGAAGCTGATGACGCTGTCACCTCCAAAGCCAGTAAGTTTGCCCGACTCGAAGTTTGTCTGGTCGACTAGAATGTTGGTCAGTTACCTTTATGGCTCTCTCTGTTTGTTGCAGCCCCACGAGACATTGTTGTGCTCCCAGATGATGAAGAGGAAGTACTGCTGAGAGGAAGGAGGAGGAACGACAAGGAGCCGGGCGGGAAGGTGTCTGAAGCCCAAGTTCTTCGGTCAACTAGGACGCCTGGGGCGACGGTCGAGTGATCGACAGATCCGGCTCGAACCGGCATCACCTTCGTTGTTCCTCTGTCGACTGATTGTCCCTCGGGATCAACTGCTCAGGCTCCTGCTGCGCCGACGTCACTCCATGCTTCAGATCCGGCGGCTGCTTCGATTGCTCTACCTCTGTCACTTTTTATTGTATATCAAACTCCAGACGATCCACCGGCTGCTGCCAGAGAAGCTCTTCTTCAACTGAACCTTGTGATGGGGCAGATGAAGGTGGTGCATGAGGCCAGCCAGGTGGCCTTCAACGCCGAAGCTGCCATGCAAGCCAATGTCCAGGTTAGTTGATTTTTTGATCGACCGTTTTTCTTGTCTGATCACCCATTGTAGTGTGGCTGTTCGGAAATAGTATATCTCTTTGTGTCAGTTCGAACTGATTCTTTGCACTAGTGGGGGCCCGCTGAGTGCACCCACTGGGTGTAGTCCCCGAGACCATAGTTGACTGCGGGCAGTCGACTATGGTCTGAGAATTTGGATCTCTCTCTCCTTTTTTTGTGAAAGCCAGTCGACCGTCGACTATGGTCTGAAAATCAGTGGGGGCACGCTAAGTGCACCCACTGGGTGTAGTCCCCGAGATTGCCGTTGAATGTTTGATTCGGCGGTAGTCTTAGAATAATTATCTCTTTTTATCTCTGTCGACTGATATGGTTGTGACTGCAGAAATCTTGTGATCTTGGGGCTCAACTTTCTGTCATGAACAAACAACAAATCAGCCTCAACCTTGATCTGGAACTGGCCAAGAAGAATCTCAAGACCGCTCGTGATGAAGTAGCTGCCATGGGAGGTAACCGATCGACCACTTCATATCCCAACACTGGCACTTTTCCTTTCCATCTTTGAAATGAGTGGCTTCACTCGAGCAGATGTATGTAGTGAAAACCGCCAACTCCAAGCTCGCCTGAAGAATGTTATTTCTTTAGAGAAAATGAATGAAGCTTTGGAGAAGAAGGATCTGGATCTTGCCGCAGCACAGAAGGAGGCGCACGAGAAGACAACGCTTGCTGACAAGAAGCTTGCTTCAGTCGGCAAGTTAGAAGAAGAAAACTCCAAGCTGAAGACTGCTGTATCTGACGCCAATCAGGAGGTCGAGCGACTGAAGAAGAACAAAGAGAAGTTGACCGACGAACTTGGAAGCCTCAAGGCTAAGAATGGCGAGCTAGAGTCTTATGTGGGCCAACTTGCTGCGAAGCTAGTCTTGAAACTTGAAGGTATTGACTAATCTGTCTTATTTTTGTCAACTGACAAGTCTAATGGTGCCATCGACTCATAATTCACTCGATCATGCAGAACTTTGCCAAGACTTTGAAGCAGAAACCGGGCGGGTCAAGACGGGTCTCGATCCCATCAACTGTCCAGTCAAAGATGATGTTGCAATGAACATGCTGCGGTTGGAGTCTTGCATGGACAGCGCGGTTGCTTATCTAGCTCGCTTGAAAGATGCAATGACTCGGGTTGATGCTAGTCTTTGGCCTCAGGCGGAGCTGTCTCAAGATATCGAGTCTTTGATGGCTCGACTGAATCAAATCCCGGAACACGTGCAAGAATGGAAGAAGTCATTTGCTCGCTGTGGTGCTGACGTCGCTTTGTCTCTGGTTCGAGTGCACTACAAGGATGTCAAAGAAGACAAGCTGGCGGAGCTCAAGGTTGCTAACACGAAGAAGCACACGTTCCAGTCTTTCATGGACACCTTCCTTGACGCCGCCACTCGCATTGCAGACAACATTGACTTCGACAGTTTCTGCGACCCAGCCAGTCCTTCTCCTAAAACGTGACCGAAAAACATTATGCTCCACTTTTATTTGCCTCGGAATGCCGAGTGATTGTGTAACCGTTAAACTTCTTCGGGCTTGATGCTCGAATACTTTTGATCTGCCGTCTGGAACCTTGGGGTTTATCCGAACTTGGTTTATTTCCGAATATGCTGGTGTTTGCTTTCGACTGGAATTTGTTTTTTACTCGGAATACTCTTTGTGCTTGGAATGCAACTCTGAGGTGGAGAATACTTAGGTGAGTACTTGGACTGCAGCTAAGCCCCCGAGTGGGAGGATCGCTCACCACTCGGTAGGATTTTTAAAACTTCGGCGAGTACTTGGACTGCAGCTAAGCCCCTGAGTGGGAGGATCGCTCACCACTCTGTAGGATTTTTAAAACTTAGGCGAGTACTTGGACTGCAGCTAAGCCTCCGAGTGGGAGGATCGCTCACCACTCGGTAGGATTTTTAAACTTAGGCGAGTACTTGGACTGCAGCTAAGCTCCAGAGTGGGAGGATCGCTCACCACTCGGTAGGATTTTTAAAACTTAGGCGAGTACTTGGACTGCAGCTAAGCTTCCGAGTGGGAGGATCGCTCACCACTCCGTAGGATTTTTAAACCTTAGGTGAGTACTTGGACTGCAGCTAAGACCCCGAGTGGGAGGATTGCTCACCACTCGGTAGGATTTTTAAAACTTAGGCGAGTACTTGGACTGCAGCTAAGCCCCCGAGTGGGAGGCTGGCTCTCCACTTGGTGGGATTTTTAAAATTAGGCGAGTACTTGGACTGCAGCTAAGCCCCCAAGTGGGAGGCTGGCTCACCATATATCCTATGAGTAAATTTTTGAATAAATTGAATGTAATGAAGTTGAAATTATATGTTCATATCATGCCTAGTGGTAGCTTCACATTGGGTTTAGGAAATGAAATCTTTCAAAGCTTGACAATCACAAAATTGGTTATACAAGCAATTCATGAATGATTAGTAGAAGGAAGAGAACTTTCACATGCAAATACACTATCTTGGAAATCTTTTGTGATTGTGAGCCCCCGTCAAAATATTATATGCCAAAATTGTTGACGTTGGACAAAGAAGATAACGTAATGATTTATGTTTGTTCATATTCACATAGAAGTTATATTGTGATAGATCCTTCAACATGTGGTGCTTGCCCCCCATCTTTGCTAGCCAAAAATTCCGCACCAAGTAGATATACTACTTGTGCATCCAAAAACCCTTAAACGCAAATACTATTTTCAAGAGTCCACCATACCTACCTAAGGATTGAGTAAGTGTTGGGGAACGTAGTAATAATTCAAAATTTTCCTATGTGTCACCAAGATCAATCTAGGAGATGCTAGCAATGAGAGAGAGAGGTAGTCCATCTTCATACCCTTGAATATCGCTAAGCAGAAGCATTACAAGAATGCGGTTGATGGAGTTGTACTCCCGGCGATTCAAATCGCAGAAGATCCGATCAAAGCATCGAACAGATGGTGCCTCCGCGTTCAACACACGTACAGCCCGGGGACGTCTCCTCCTTCTTGATCCAGCAAGGGGAGAGGAGAAGTTGAGGGACAACTCCGGCAGCACGATGGCGTGGTGTTGGAGCTCGTGGTTCTCCGGCAGAGCTTCGCTACGCTCAACGGATGAGGAGGAGGTGTAGCGGGAGGGAGGGATGCGCCATGGGCAAGGGTTCGGCTGCCCTCTCTCTCCCTCACTATATATAGGAGTGGAGGGGGCTGGTTTCGTGCCCTCCAAGTCCATTGGGGTGTTGGAAAAGGTGGGAGGAAAGTGTCGGCGTTCTAGGAACGGGGGTCCCCAGACTTGCCTGCCTGCGGCCCGCAGCATGGCTAAGACAGCGGGCCGTACGGCCCATCTTCATCAACAAGGCATCCAAGACCCTCGCGAGGGGCCAAGCCTCGCGAGGCAGACGACACAAGACCTCCTCTGGAGTGGCCTAGTCGGGCAGGCTCACGAGGAGCGGAGATATCAAGGCGAGGCAAACCTCATGAGGCTCTCATGACGTGAGCCATGACGATCGGCACCAGGCTGGCACTAGCGCGCGAGCGTCCTTGTTTCCACTTTGGTGCTAAGGAGGCCAGCGTAGGCGAGGAGTACCGAGGCATCAGGCAAAGGTTGCCATTTTGGTGCAACAAGACCAGGACCGGAAGGATGGCAAGACAGAGGTTATCGTGGAGCCCAAGATGGCGTCACCATCAGAGCCTTTGGCACACGAATACCACTTTTGTCAGGATGGCTTGTACTAGCTGTCCCCCTTCAAATTAGCCCGTCGTTGTTGGCTCCCTTCCGGCTCAATATTTGGGAAGAGGACCAGGGCCTCTATAAGTAGGACCAGCCACCACCATAGGCAGGGCGGACCATGAGAGGACCATTTTAGACCATCCAGAACCACACAAGTTAGCCAGGCACAAGAACACCTCAACCTCAGGAGGCTGTTCTTCCCATTGTATTGTTCATCATCAGCCCAAGAGGCAATCCACCACCACCACACTTGTCGTGGAAACGTCACAGTAGATATCCTAGTGTGAGGACTTAGTCGTGAGGCCAACACATCTATGCGGTAGCTTGAAGGGGTTGATCGGAGTCAAGAGACGCAACACGCATGACCAAGATTTAGACAGCTTCGGGCCCCGGGAAACACCATCCGGTAACAACCCTACATGATGTTTGTGGCTAGGTCTCATTATCATCATGAGGGAGTCGCCGTAACTCTGGCTCTCCTAGTTGTGTCTAGACTTAATGATTATTCAACCTGTCCCTCTTGGGGTGCCATGCCTCTCCTTATATATGTTGAAGGGCGGGTTACATGTAGAGTCCAACTCGGACTTAATACTTAACTATTCTGTTTTCTCTCCATGGGCTTTCTTTAACGTTTTTGGGCTTCTTAACTATTAACCTACAATCTGGCTTACCATCTGGCTTAACTTTCCGGCTTAACTGTCTGGTTTAACTGTCCGGCTTAACTGTCTGACTTGACTGTCTGCTTAACCTTCTGGCTCATATGACTGTGTCTGCCGGGTTACATGACTGTGTCTGCCGGGTTACATGACTGTGTCCGCCGGGTTACATGACTGTGTCCGCCAGCTTACAATGCTTAACTGTTCCCGCTGGCTTACAATGCTTAACTGTTCCCGCCGGCTTATAGTCTGCCGGGTCTCCAATGAAACACCAAGTCCCAGCCGGGTCATATCTTCAGCTGGGTCATACCGCGGGGTATATCCCCGACATTAGCCCCTAGTTTAATTTGGATTCATCCATGTTAAACTGATCCTGTAAAACAAACACAAGAACAATTTTGACAGATTATGCTCCGGGTAAAAAGCTCTTGTAAGCCGGCATCTGATCATCCTTAACTCCTTGTTATTTCCTTCTTCAAAAATCTGGGTCAATAAGCCAACTTCATAATCAATTTGCTGATGTTGGTTTCTCACAAAAAAACTGTGAATAATAATTCAGTTGACTCAGCTCCCAATGCTTAAAAATATTGGTCTTTGAAATACTCATGTGACCTTCAACCGGCTTAAATACGGAAAAACTTGCCGGGTTATAAATAGATGCTGCTGAGTCATAATTGTTGCCGACGCGGGTCAAAACTGAGTATTTTGAAGATTTCTCTCCCTCATATCTGTATTACCTGTAGCCCCCAGGTCTTGAGTAGAGCAAAGTGATGTATTATGACTTGCTTCAATATAAATATTACAACTTTGAAGAAATCCATGTCGTTCATCTCAATCACTAGTCAACACTGAGTATTCCACATATGTAGCCCCCAAGTGCCGGGTTGTCATGCTTGCAGCAACCAAGGACTTGAAATTGCTTTATGCTCATAAAAACTTCAACCAGTATAGCCCCCAAGGGTCGGGTCATTATGCAATAATGAGAAGGGATTTTATAGATATGATCATGTAAACTTGAACAGCAACGTGTAGCCCCCAAGGGCCGGCTCAGTAAGATAATATTGAGCTGGGACTTTGTATATAATTCATTGATAATAACATCATATGATGTAATCTCCACCATGGGGCTTGAACCCACGTCCATAAGGTTAAGAGCTTTGTACTCTACCAACTAAGTAGTGGATCTTATCAATATAATGGACTGAGACTTGTGTACCTTGAATTTTTGACAGGAGCAATTGGTGGCCCCCAAGGGCCGGCTCATTACAATGGGATGAGTCGGGTCTTCAATAAGTTGATTAAAAAATGACTTTACATTAGCCCCCAAGTGCCATGGTGCATGCTGGCAGTGACATGGGACTTGCATATTTGACGTAATCTCAATTTGAATAATGTAGCCCCCAAGTGCCGGGTTGTAAGCCTGCAGCAACTCGGGACTATTCCTTCCTTTGTAGAATAAATTATATCCATTGATAAAATAATATCCATTGCGCTGAAGTGACTTTGAAAACCTCAATCGTAATATTGGTTATTGATAACCATAATAAAAATCCAGCCATGTTGGCTATTAAAGATTTGAATAATATAATCTGGTTTGGAAAACCGGTTCCTGTGATATTGAATCGTACTGCCAGTTTAGGATACCTGTGCAGTAAGGGTGATAACCCAATCCTTAGAAGCCAAAAACTTCCAAATGTTTATGATTATCATATATGGCGACTTATCATCCAAAGTCAAGCCAGGTTAATCGAAACCACATATATTCTTCAGATATGAACAAAAAATTCTCAAGACCAAACCAAAGATTGTTTGCAAAAACTTAAACCAAATAAAAATTGAGGCTTCTGATTTGAATACGATCAGTAAACCGTTCCAAAGGGGTTAAGCTAGGGTAATACACCATAACAGTGGCCCGAACCAGTATAAATTTTGTGTCTTTCTGTGTTGCGAGTTCGTCGAGTTCGTCCGTGAGATCTTGGCGAGCTAGGGCGTAGATCGGTGGGAGGAAAAGACTCTGTGCGCACCCCAGTGTTTGAACCTTAAGGGTTTGCCGGAACCCCACATCCGACATTTGGCGCGCCAGGTAGGGGTGCACCGCAGCTTCCCTTCCATCAGTTCATCGCTCCGTCGCTCCATCGTTTCCATGGCGGACGCTCGCCGTGCTCGAGCTGAGCGGCGGGCCCCCTCGTCGTTTTCCGTCTCCCGCCGCCAACACTGCCACCGGCCCGATGGGGAACGAGCAGCAAGCGTCTTTGCTGCATCCTTCGGTGCGGTGGGACGGCCGCACCGCCACTCCATCACTGACCCCGGCTGGTTCTTCATCCCATGCGCGCCACGCTCCCATGGAGGCGCGGGCCACACTCCTAACCACAAACAAACTCCTGCGCTACCGCCCAGTCGACGACCTCTACGAGGAGTGGCTCGACCGCGTCGCCGAGCTCGTCCGCGCCGCAGGGGGTTTCCCGGTGCTATCCATCTCTCTGCCTCACCCTCAGCCGGCCACGGGCGACGAGGCTCGAGGCGCGCTCCACCACCCCAGCCCAAGGACGGCGCCTTGGCACCGAGGCGCGCGGCCCCGCGGTGTGATCCGCCACGCCCGGTGCCCGCGCGTGAAGAGAGAAGCTGCCAAGAAATCCCTCTGCCACGAGGATCTGCACCCGCGCTCCCCGCACCGCCTCGTCAAGACTGCGCGCTGCCCGCGGTGGCGCCGCGCAGACCTCATTAAGACCAAGCTCCACCTCCGAAGCGGGCCCCAATAACTATGGCCAGCTGCCGCGCCTTCACCCCCGAGCTGCCCACCGTCGCCTGGCCAGGGAAGTTCAAGCCGGATCTGCCTCCTCGCTATGACGGCACCGCCGACCCCGCGGAGTTCCTGCAGCTCTATGAGCTGAGCATCGAAGCAGCCAACGGCGACGACAAAGTCATGGCAAACTGGTTTCCCATGGCTCTCAAGGACAGGGTCCTCTCCTAGCTCCTGAACCTGCAGCACGGCTCGATCTCCTCCTGGGATGAGATGCACGACCGCTTTGTTGCCAACTTCTAGGGCACTCGCAACCGCCGGCCGGCCGCGGGCGACCTGCGTCGCATCAAGCAACAGCCAGGGGAGACCCTCCGGAAGTACATTCAACGCTTCAACAACACTCGCCTCAAGATCCCCAAGGTCACGGATGAGGCCATCATCTCCGCGTTCTCCAACGGTGTTCTTGACGTCAAGATGAAGGAAGAGCTCGCTATCCACGAGGAGCTCTTCACGTCTCAGGAGCTGTTCAACCTGGCGACCAAGTGCGCAAGAGCTGAGGAGGGGCGCCTTTCCCTCCTTGAGCTACCAGTCGCAGGCACAGAGGAGAAGAAAGCCAAGGCCAAGGACATGAAGCGCAAGGAAGCGGCAGTGCTAAATGCGGAGCCCGACACCAAACGGGGCAGAGATCAGCCCGAGTCATCTAAGAACAGCTGACCGTTCTACGCCTTCCACAACCTGAACACCCACAACACCAGCGACTGCCAAGAGCTCCGAGCCCTACGCGAGGGACGCTACGTTCGACGCCCCGAGCATAGCGACCGAGGCTACGGCCGTGGAGGAGGACGTGGAGGCGGACGCTGGGACGACCGTGGCCCGTGCCAGGAATGGCGCGGCAGGTCTCATGAGGACCACTGGCAGGACCATCCTCGCGAGGGGCCCTGGAGGGACCAGCCTCGTGAGGATCGCCCCCAAGGCAACGCCGGTCTTCCCCCGCTGCCGCCACCAAGAAGGAACGACGATCATCATCAGGACGAGGGGGCTGGGGGCTTCCAGGAGTCGCGTGCAATCGCCTGCATCTTGGGCGGCGCCCAGGCCCCAACCTCTCAGCGCATCTTCAAACAGTTCACTCGCAGGTGAACGTGGTGCTCCCCAAGCTTGAGGCCACGCGCCCCCTCAGGTGGTCCTAGTGCGCCATCACTTCCAACTCGGTAGATCAGCTCAAGTGCGCGGCCACCACCGGCGTCCTCCCGATGTTGTGTTCCCCAGTCATCAGCAATGTGCAGGTTACCAAGACCCTCATCGACGGCGTCGCAGGGCTCAACGTCCCGTCCGTCGACACATTTGACAACCTCCAAGTGCCATACGAGCAGCTCCAGCCTACCAAACCTTTCTCAGGAGTGACCGACGGCTCCACCACACCGATAGGGCAGGTCCGTCTTCCTGTCACCTTCGGCACGCGCGACAACTACCGCACCGAGCTCATCGACTTCGACGTCGCCCACATCCGCCTGCCGTACAACGTCATCCTTGGGTATCCGGCCCTGGCCAAGTTCATGGCGATCACCCACCACGGCTACAACGTCCTCAAGATGCCTGGAAGTGGCGGGGTCATCACGGTCCCATGTGAAGAAAGGGATGCGGTGTGCTCCCTCGAGCGCGCCTTCCAAGCTGTAGCAATCGACGACCCCGACAGCAAAAGTGAAGGCCCTCTGGAGACCATCCCCAAGAAGAAGCAGTTGCGCCACGCAGGACCTCAGGAGGATGGCGTCGCGGCAGGAGCCTCGTCAGGATCAGCGTCCGTCCCAGGGGCGCCTCCCTCCGTCGCATAAGAAGGCACG
Source organism: Triticum urartu (assembly GCF_003073215.2). Taxonomy (NCBI): domain Eukaryota; kingdom Viridiplantae; phylum Streptophyta; class Magnoliopsida; order Poales; family Poaceae; genus Triticum; species Triticum urartu. Next base: position 103,967,037 of record NC_053026.1, on the reverse strand, counting down.
CCCGGCGCCCTCCTCGGGTAGGGCTCGGGGGCTCTCTTCTGGAGGGCCTCAGGCCTTGCCAACCTCACGAGGGAGGCGCTTGGGCACCACTTGGAGGCGTGGCACGTTTTCCACAGGAGAACGCAGGGCAAGGAGTGCCCACCGCTCAGGAGTTCATCGCCAAGACCACATAGGAACTGCAAGACGCAAGAGCCATGCGCGGCGACAGCCGCTCAAAGGGCGCGGCTCACCAGCAAGGCGAGGGTGCTGAGCTGTGCGTCTGCATCGACATCCCAGGGCTCAACAGGGCCGCGTCTCAGGAGCGCTTCTGGCCTTCGCGTGTGGGCCGTTGCGAGGGCCCGCCACACAGTTACGTTCGCATGTTGTTCGGCTTGCCGAGCGTGGCGTCAGCCTATCAGCACGCCATGCGGCGTGACCTGGCGGCTCAAGAGGCCAGGTACCGCATCGTCCTAGAGGGAATGGAGACGGTCTTCAGGGAGCCTCCTGAGTCCCCAGAGCCTCCCGAGGCTCAGGGCTCTGGTGGCTCATGAGGAGTCGTTTCTTCGATGCGCGCCTTCAGCTGCACCAACTCTGCTTCATCTACAAAACTGATACGTCTCCAACATATCTATAAGTTTTGATTGCTCCATGCTATATTATCTACTATTTTGGACATTATTGGGCTTTATTATACACATCTATATAATTTTTGGGACTAACCTATTAACCGGAGGCCCAGCCCAGAATTGATGTTTTTTTGCCTATTTTAGGGTTTCGAAGAAAAGGAATATCGAACGGAGTCCAAACGGAATGAAACCTTCGGGAACATGATTTTCTCACCGAACATGATCCAGGAGACTTGGACTCTACGTCAAGCAACCAACAGGGAGGCCACGAGGTAGGCGGTGCGCCTACCCCCCAGGCGCGCCCTCCAACCTCATGGGCCCCCTGTTGCTCCACCGACGTACTTCTTCCTCCTATATATACCTACGTACCCCCAAACGATCAGATACGGAGCCAAAACCCTAATTCCACCACTGTAACTTTCTGTATCCACGAGATCCCATCTTGGGGCCTGTTCTAGAGCTCTGCTAGAGGGGGCATCGATCACGGAGGGCTTCTACATCAACACCATAGCCTCTCCGATGAAGTGTGAGTAGTTTACCTCAGACCTACGGGTCCATAGTTATTAGCTAGATGGCTTCTTCTCTCTTTCTGGATCTCAATACAAAGTTCCCCCCTTCTCTTGTGAAGATCTATTTGATGTAATCTTCTTTTGTGGTGTGTTTGTTGAGACCGATGAATTGTGGGTTTATGATCAAGTTTATCTATGAACAATATTTGAATCTTCTCTGAATTTTTTTATGTATGATTGGTTATCTTTGCAGGTCTCTTCGAATTATCAGTTTGGTTTGGCCTACTAGATTGATCTTTCTTGCAATGGGAGAAGTGCTTAGCTTTGGGTTCAATCTTGCGGTGTCCTTTCTCAGTGACAGTAGGGGCAGCAAGGCACGTATTGTATTGTTGCCATCGAGGATAACAAGATGGTTTTTTATCATATTGCATGAATTTATCCCTCTACATCATGTCATCTTGCTTAAGGCGTTACTCTGTTCTTATGAACTTAATACTCTAGATGCATGCTGGATAGCGGTCGATGTGTGGAGTAATAGTAGTAGATGCAGGCAGGAGTCGGTCTACTTGTTTCGGACGTGATGCCTATATACATGATCATACCTAGATATTCTCATAACTATGCTCAATTTTGTCAATTGCTCAACAGTAATTTGTTCACCAACCGTAAAATACCTATTCTCTTGAGAGAATCCACTAGTGAAACCTATGGCCCCGGGTCTATCTTCATCATATTAATCTTGTAGTACTTAGTTATTTTCATTGCTTTTATTTTACTTTGCATCTTTATCATAAAAATACCAAAAATATTATCTTATCATATCTATCAGATCTCACTCTCATAAGTGACTGTGTAGGGATTGACAACCCCTTATCGCGTTGGTTGCGAGGATTTATTTTTTGTGTGCAGGTGCGAGGGACTCGCGCGTAGCCTCCTACTGGATTGATACCTTGGTTCTCAAAAACTGAGGGAAATACTTACGCTACTTTGCTGCATCACCCTTTCCTCTTCAAGGGAAAACCAACGCAGTGCTCAAGAGGTAGCAAGAAGGATTTCTGGCACCATTGCCAGGGAGGTCTACGCAAAAGTCAAACATACCAAGTACCCATCACATACCCTTATCTCCCGCATTACATTATTTGCCATTTGCCTCTCGTTTTCCTCTCCCCCACTTCACCCTTGCCATTTTATTCGCCCTCACTCTCTCTATCCTCCCTCTCTATCTCTCCTGTTTGCCTCTTTTTGCCTTTTGCACTTTCTGCCGTTATGTCTGAAATTGGAGGAATTATTTTCGATATGGACAATAATAGTATCATGAAAAATTCTGATGCTCCTGCTGAAGAACTCCCTATCTTACATAGAAAAAAATTCCATATTGGTAGTGGTAATATTATTAGAAAAGGAGTTATCCAAGATTTCTTTACTTGTGCCGGTGCTTTGCCTTCTATGGGTAGTTCTATCCTTCATAGAACTAGTAGTCTTGCGGACGCTTTTGCCATGCTTGTAGTTGAACTTGAAAGACAATTCATGCACATGCACCCTTGCATACAAATGATTTTCCTAGAATTTTCTAATATTGAGCATTCTTCTATTGAGCGTGCTGCTACTATCTTTTTGGCTCATGAGTTCAGATTCATAATAAAAGAGGCCAAAGAAATCTTTGCGCATTATAGGGTGGACGCTTGCCGTCCTCCCATAGAGGCTATCCTTTTTGATCAAGAATAAATAATGCGCTTTCAATCTCTAGACTATGTTACTTTCAATGAAAATCTTAGAAAAAGGGTTCCTACCAATGTTTTAGTTGATAGAATTTCTAAACTTAATGATGATTTGGCCATTCGAAATAATGAACTAGGATATTCTCTTGAGTATAGGCTCACAAGGTTCTGTCAAAAGAATGCTTATAATGATGAATTGGTTGTGCAATACGAAGGGCCAAAGGAGGAACCTATACCTCCCAAGGTTGATCTTGGGGACTTTTGTCCCATTAAATTTAGCCCTTTTGATTAATTTTGCTTGCCTCAAAGAAAACTTGCTGCCTAATGTAGAGAACATGAAATGAGTTTTAATGATCTATCTTACTATTATGGCAACACCTAGATCTATCCTTGCTTTTTATGCCTAGCCAGGGGCGTTAAACGACAGCGCTTGTTGGGAGGCAACCCAATTTTATTTTTATTCCTTACTTTTTGATCCTTTTTAGTAATAAATAATTTATCTAGCCTCTGTTTTGGTTGTGTTTTTTGTGTTTAATTAGTGTTTGTGCCAAGTATAACCATTGGGAAGACTTGGAGAAAGTCTTGTTAATCTTGCTGTAAAAAACAGAAACTTTAGTGCTCACAAGAACTGCTGCCATTTTTATTTGGAAAGTGCTATTTAGTTAATTCTTTTTTAAGATGATTAATAGATAAATTCCTCACGTCCATAAATTTATTTTAGAATTTTTGTGGTTCCAGATCTTGCGCTAGGTACAGATTACTACAGACTGTTCTGTTTTTGACAGATTCTGTTTTTCGTGTGTTGTTTGCTTATTTTGATGAATCTATGGCTAGTAAAATAGTTTATAAACCATAGAAAAGTTGGAATACAGTAGGTTTAACACCAATATAAATAAATAATGAGTTAATTACAGTACCTTGAAGTGGTCTTTTGTTTTCTTTAGCTAATGGAGCTCACGAGATTTTCTACTTTATGTTTTGTGTTGTGAAGTTTTCAAGTTTTGGGTAAAGATTTGATGGATTATGGAAAAAGGAGTGGCAAGAGCCTAAGCTTGGGGATGACCATGACACCCCAAGATAATCTAAGGACACCTAAAATCCAAAAGCTTGGGGATGCCCCGGAAGGCATCCCCTCTTTCGTCTACTTCTATCGGTAACTTTACTTGGAGCTATATTTTTATTCACCACATGATATGTGTTTTGCTTGGAGCGTCTTGTATGATTTGAGTCTTTGATTTTTATTTTACCACAATCATCTTTGCTGTACACACCTTTTGAGAGAAACACACATGATTCATAAATTATTAGAATACTCTATGTGCTTCACTTATATCTTTTGAGTTATATAGTTTTGCTCTAGTACTTCACTTATATCTTTTAGAGCACAGTGGTGGATTTCTTTTATAGAAACTATTGATCTCTCATGCTTCACTTAGATTATTTTGAGAGTCTTAAATAGCATGGTAATTTTCTTACATAATCCTAATATGCTAGGTATACAAGATTAATAATAAAATTCTCTTATGAGTGTATTGAATACTAAGAGAAGTTTGATGCTTGATGATTGTTTTGAGATATGGAGGTAGTGCTATTAAAGTTGTGCTAGTTGATTAGTTGTGAAATTGGGAAATACTTGTGTTGAAGTTTGCAAGTCCCGTAGCATGCACGTATGGTAAACTTTATGTAACAAATTTGAAACATGAGGTGTTCTTTGATTGTCCTCCTTATGAGTGGCGGTCGGGGACGAGCGATGGTCTTTTCCTACCAATCTATCCCCCTAGGAGAATGCACGTAGTGCTTGGTTTTTGATGACTTGTAGATTTTTACAATAAATATGTGAGTTCTTTATGACTAATGTTGAGTCCATGGATTATACGCACTCTCACCCTTCCATCATTGCTAGCCTCTTCGGTACCGTGCATTGCCCTTTCTCACATTGAGAGTTGGTGCAAACTTCGCCGGTGCATCCAATCCCCGTGATATGATACGCTCTTTCACACATAAACCTCCTTATATCTTCCTCAAAACAGCCACCATACCTACCTATTATGGCATTTCCATAGCCATTCCGAGATATATTGCCATGCAACTTTCCACCATCCCGTTTATCATGACACATTCATCATTGTCATATTGCTTTGCATGATCATGTAGTTGACACTGTATTTGTGGCAAAGCCACCGTTCATAATTTTTCATACATGCCACACTTGATTCATTGCATATCCCGGTACACCGCCGGAGGCATTCATATAGAGTCATACCTTGTTCTAGTATCGAGTTGTAATCATTGCATTGTAAATAAATAGAAGTGTGATGATCATCATTTAATAGAGCATTGTCCCAATAAAAAAAAGAGAGAGAAAGGCCAAATAAAAAAATGAAGGCCCAAAAAAAGAAATAAAAAGGGACAATGCTACTATCCTTTTTCCACACTTGTGCTTCAAAGTAGCACCATGATCTTCATGATAGAGAGTCCCTTGTTTTGTCACATTCATATACTAGTGGGAATTTTTTATTATAGAACTTGGCTTGTATATTCCAACAATGGGCCTCCTCAAGTGCCCTAGGTCTTCGTGAGCAAGCAAGTTGGATGCACACCCACTAGTTTCTTTTGTTTAGCTTTCATACATTTATAGCTCTAGTGCATCCGTTGCATGGCAATCCCTACTCCTCGCATTAACATCAGCCGATGAGTATCTCCATAGCTCATTGATTAGCCTCGTTGATGTGAGACTTTCTCCTTTTGTCTTCTCCACATGACCCCCATCATTATACTCTATTCCACCCATAGTGCTATATCCATGGCTCATGCTCATGTATTGCGTGAAGGTTTATAAAGTTTGAGATTACAAAAGTATGAAACAATTGCTTGGCTTGTCATCCGGGTTGTGCATGATGAGAGCATTCTTGTGTGACGAAAATGGAGCATGACTAAACTATATGATTTTGTAGGGATGAACTTTCTTTGGCCATGTTATTTTGAGAAGACATAATTGCTTAGTTAGTATGCTTGAAGTATTATTATTTCTATGTCAATATTAAACTTTTATCTTGAATCTTTCAGATCTGAATATTCATGCCACAATTAAGAAGAATTACATTGAAATTATGCCTAGTAGCATTCCACATCAAAAATTCTGTTTTTATCATTTACCTACTCGAGGACGAGCAGGAATTAAGCTTGGGGATTCTTGATACGTCTCCAACGTATCTATAATTTTTGATTGCTCCATGCTATATTATCTACTGTTTTGGACATTATTGGGCTTTATTATACACTTCTATATTATTTTTGGGACTAACCTATTAACCGGAGGCCCATCCCAGAATTGCTATTTTTTTTGCCTATTTTAGGGTTTCGAAGAAAAGGAATATCAAACGAATTCCAAACGGAATGAAACCTTCGAGAACGTGATTTTCTCACTGAACATGATCCAGGAGACTTGGACCCTACGTCAAGCAACCAACAGGGATGCCACGAGGCAGGGGGCGTGCCTACCCCCCAGGCGCGCCCTCCACCCTCGTGGGCCCCCTGTTGCTCCACCGACGTACTTTTTCCTCATATATATACCTACATACCCCCAAACGATCAGATACGGAGCCAAAAACCTAATTCCACCACCGTAACTTTATGTATCCATGAGATCCCATCTTGGGGCCTGTTCCGGAGCTCCGCCGGGGGGGCATCGATCTCGGAGGGCTTCTACATCAACACCATAGCCTCTCCGATGAAGTGTGTGTTGGGGAACGTAGCAATAATTCAAAATTTTCCTACGTGTCACCAAGATCTATCTATGGAGAGACTAGCAACGAGGGGAAGGATAGTGCATCTACATACCCTTGTAGATCGCTAAGCGGAAGCGTTCAAGAGAACGGGGTTGATGGAGTTGTACTCGTCGCGATCCAAATCACCAATGACCAAGTGCTGAACGGACGGCACCTCCGCGTTCAACACACGTACAGCCCGGTGACGTCTCCCATGCCTTGATCCAGCAAGGAGAGAGGGAGAGGTTGAGGAAGACTCCATCCAGCAGCAGCACAATGGCGTGGTGGTGGTGGAGGAGCGTGGCTATCCTGCAGGGCTTCGCCAAGCACCACAGAAGAGGAGGAAGAAGAGATGCAGGGCTGCACCAACGAGAGATCGAATCGCGTGTTATGGGCAGCCCTAGGCCTCACTATATATAGGGGAGAGGGAGGAGGGTGCGCCCCCTCTAGGGTTCCCAACCCTAGGGGGGCGGCTGCCCTAGATGGGAAACAAGGGGCGGCCAAGAGGGAGAGAGAGGGAGGCGCCCCCTAGGGTGGGCCTTAGGCCCATCTAAGCCTAGGGTTTCCTCCTTTTTTTTTTCTCCTAGCTGCCCCTTGGGCCTTGTGGGAGGCGCACCAGCCCACTCAGGGGCTGGTCCCTCACCACTCTTGGCCTATGCAAGCCTCCGGGGTTGGTGGCCCCCCCGGACCCTCCCGGTGGTCCCGGTACATTACCGATAAACCCCGAAACCTTTCCGGTGACCAAAACAGGACTTCCCATATATAAATCTTTACCTCCGGACCATTCTGGAACTCCTCGTGACGTCCGGGATCTCATCCGGGACTCCGAACAACATTCGGTAACCACATACAAACTTCCTTTATAACCCTAGCATCATCGAACCTTAAGTGTGTAGACCCTACGGGTTCGGGAGACATGCAGACATGACCGAGACGTTCTCCGGTCAATAACCAACAGCGGGATCTGGATACCCATGTTGGCTCCCACATGTTCCACGATGATCTCATCGGATGAACCACGATGTCAAGGACTTAATCAATCCCGTATACAATTCCCTTTGTCTAGCGGTACGATACTTGCCCGAGATTCGATCGTCGGTATCCCGATACCTTGTTCAATCTCGTTACCGGCAAGTCTCTTTACTCGTTCCGTAACACATCATCCCGTGATCAACTCCTTGATCACATTGTGCACATTATGATGATGTCCTACCGAGTGGGCCCAGAGATACCTCTCCGTTTACACGGAGTGAAAAATCCCAGTCTCGATTCGTGCCAACCCAACAGACACTTTCGGAGATACCCGTAGTGTACCTTTATAGCCACCCAGTTACGTTGTGACGTTTGGTACACCCAAAACTCCTACGGTATCCGGGAGTTGCACAATCTCATGGTCCTAAGGAAATGATACTTGACATTAGAAAAGCTTTAGCATACGAACTACATGATCTAGTGCTATGCTTAGGATTGGGTCTTGTCCATCACATCATTCTCCTAATGATGTGATCCCGTTATCAACGACATCCAATGTCCTGGTCAGGAAACCGTAACCATCTATTGATCAACGAGCTAGTCAACTAGAGGCTTACTAGGGACATGGTGTTGTCTATGTATCCACACATGTATCTGAGTTTCCTATCAATACAATTCTAGCATGGATAATAAACGATTATCATGAACAAGGAAATATAATAATAACTAATTTATTATTGCCTCTAGGGCATATTTCCAACAGTCTCCCACTTGCACTGGAGTCAATAATCTAGTTCACATCGCCATGTGATTAACACTCACAGGTCACATCGCCATGTGACCAACATCCAAAGAGTTTACTAGTGTCGCTAAACTAGTTCACATCATCATGTGATTAAGACTCATTGAGTTCTGGGGTTTGATCATGTTTTGCTTGTGAGAGAGGTTTTAGTCAACGGGTCTGAACCTTTCAGATCCGTGTGTGCTTTACAAATCTTCTATGTCATCTCCTAGATGCAGCTACCACGCTCTATTTGGAGCTATTCCAAATAACTGTTCTACTATATGAATCCAGTTTACTACTCAGAATAATCTGGATTAGTGTCAAAGTTTGCATCGGCGTAACCCTTTACGACGAACTCTTTTACCACCTCCATAATCGAGAAAATTCCTTAGTCCACTAGTTACTAAGGATAACTTTGACCGCTGTCCTGTGATCCATTCTTGGATCACTCTTGTACCCCTTGACTGACTCATGGCAAGGCACACTTCAGGTGCGGTACATAGCATAGCATACTGTAGAGCCTATGTCTTAAGCATAGGGGACGACCTTCGTCCTTTCTCTCTATTCTGCCATGGTCAAGCTTTAAGTCTCAACTTCATACCTTACCACTCAGGCAAGAACTCCTTCTTTGACTGATCCATCCTGAACACCTTCAAGATCATGTCAAGGTATGTGCTCATTTGAAAGTACCATTAAGCGTTTTGATCTATCCTTATAGATCTTGATGCTCAATGCTCAATTAGCTTAATCCAGGCTTTCCATTGAAAAACACTTTCCAATAACCCTATATGCTTTCCAGAAATCCTACGTCATTTCTGATCCATAATATGTCAACAACATATACTCATCAGAAATTCTATAGTGCTCCCACTCACTTCTTTGGAAATACAAGTTTCTCATAAACTTTGTATACACCCAAAACTTTGATCATCTTATCAAAGCATACATTCCAACTCCGAGATGCTTACTCCAGTCCTTAGAAGGATTGCTGGAGCTTTGCATACTTATTAGCATCTTTCAGGATTGACAAAACCCTTCTGGTTGTATCACATACAACCTTTCCTCAAGAAAATCGTCGAGGAAACAATGTTTTTTTTGACATCCTATCTGCAAGATTTCATAAATAATGCAGTAATCGCTAATATAATTCCAACAGACTCTTAGCATCGCTATGAGTGAGAAAGTCTCATCGTAGTCAACTCCTTGAACTTGTCGGAAAACATCTTAATGACAAGTCGAGCCTTTTAATGGTGATACTTACCATCATTGTTCGTCTTCCCTTTTAAAATCCATGTGTACCTAACAGCCTTACGACCATCAAGTAGTTCTTCCAAAGTCTACACTTTGTTTTCATACATGGATCCTCTCTCGGATTATATGGCCTCGAGCCATTTTGTTGGAATCCGGGCCCACCATCGCTTCTCCATGGCTCGTAGGTTCATTGTTTTCTAGCAACATGACTTTCAAGACAGGATTATGTACCACTCTGAAGTAGTACGCATCCTTGTCATCCCACGAGGTTTGGTAGTGACTTGATCCGAAGTTTCATGATCACTATCATAAGCTTCCACTTCAATTGGTGTAGGTGCCACAGGAACAACTTCCTGTGCTCTGCCACACACTAGTTGAAGAGACGGTTCAATAACCTCATCAAGTCTCCACCATCCTCCCACTCAATTCTTTCGAGAGAAACTTTTCCTCGAGAAAGGACCCGATTCTTGAAACAATCCCTTATTGCTTTCGGATCTGAGACAGGAGGTATACCCAACTGTTTTGGGTGTCCTATGAAGATGCATTTATCCGCTTTGGGTTCGAGCTTATCAGCCTGAAACTTTTTCACATAAGCGTCGCAGCCCCAAACTTTTAAGAAATGACAGCTTAGGTTTCTCTAAACCATAGTTCATACGGTGTCATCTCATCGGAATTACGTGGTGCCCTATTTAAAGTGAATGTGGTTGTCTCTAATGCCTAACCCATAAACTATCGTGGTAATTCGATAAGAGACATCATGGTATGCATCATATCCAATAGGGTGCAGTTATGATGTTCGGACACACCATCACACTATGGTGTTCCAGGCTGTATTAGCTGTGAAACAATTTCCACAATGTCTTAATTCTGTGCCAAATTCGTAATTCAGATATTCATCTCTATGATCATATCATAGATCTTTTATCCTCTTGTCACGACAATCTTTCAACTTCACCCTGAAATTACTTGAACCTTTCAATAATTCAGACTCGTGATTCATCAAGTAAATATACTCAACATCTACTCAAATCATCTGTGAAGTAAGAACATAACGATATCCACTACATGCCTCAGCACTCATTGGACTGCACACATCAAAATGTATTACTTCCAACAAGTTGCTTTCTAGTTCCATTTTACTGAAAACGAGGCTTTCAGTCATCTTGCCCATGTGGTATGATTTGCATGTCTCAAGTGATTCAAAATCAAGTGAGTCCAAACGGTCCACTTGCATGGAGTTTCTTCATGCATATACACCAATAGACATGGTTCACATGCCTCAAACTTTTCAAAAACGAGTGAGTCCAAAGATCCATCAACATGGAGCTTCTTCATGCGTTTTATACCGATATGACTTAAGTGGCAGTGCCACAAGTAGGTGGTACTATCATTACTATCTTATATCTTTTGGCATGAACATGTGTATCACTATGATCGAGATTCAATGAACCATTCATTTTAGGTGCAAGACCATTGAAGGTATTATTCAAATAAACAGAGTAACCATTATTCTCCTTAAATGAATAACCGTATCGTGATAGACATAATCCAATCATGTCTATGCTCAACGCAAACACCAATCTCGATGGTAGAGGGAGCGTGCGATGCTTGATCATATCAACATTGGAAACACTTCCAACACATATCGTCAGCTCACCTTTAGCTAGTCTCCGTTTATTCCCTAGCCTTTTGTTTCGAGTTACTAACACTTAGCAACCGAACTGGTATCTAATACCCTGGTGCTACTAGGAGTACTAGTAAAGTACACATTAACACAATGTATATCCAATATACTTCTATCGACTTTGCCAGCCTTCTCATCTACCAAGTATCTAGGGTAATTCTGCTCCAGTGGCTGTTCCCCTTATTACAGAAGCACTTAGTCTCGGTTTTGGGTTCAACTTTGGGTTTCTTCACTAGAGCAGCAGCTGATTTGCCGTTTCATGAAGTATCCCTTCTTGCCCTTGCCCTTCTTGAAACTAGTGGTTTCACCAACCATCAACAATTGATGCTCCTTCTTGATTTCTACTTTTGTGGTGTCAAACATCGCGAATATCTCAAGGATCATCATATATGTCCCTGATATATTATAGTTCATCACGAAGCTCTAGCAGCTTGGTGGTAATGACTTCGGAGAAACATCACTATCTCATCTGGAAGATCAACTCCCACTCGATTCAAATGATTGTTGTACTCAGACAATCTGAGCACAAGCTCAACAATTGAGCTTTTCTCCTTAGTTTGTAGGCTAAGAAAATCGTCGGAGGTCTTATACCTCTTGACGTGGGCACGAGCCTGAAATCCCAATTTCAGCCCTCGAAACATCTCATATGTTTCGCGACATTTCAAAACGTCTTTGGTGCCTCAATTCTAAACCGTTTAACTGAACTATCACGTAGTTATCAAAACGTGTATGTCAGATGTTCGCAACATCCACAGACGACGTTCGAGGTTCAGCACACTGAGCGGTGCATTAAGGACATAAGCCTTCTATGAAGAAATGAGGACAATCCTCAGTTTACGGACCTAGTCCGCATAATTGCTACTATCAACTTTCAACTAAATTTTCTCTAGGAACATATCTAAACAGTAGAACTGAAGCACGAGCTACGACATAATTTGCGAAGACCTTTTGACTATGTTCAGGATAATTAAGTTCATCTTATGAACTCCCACTCAGATAGACATCCCTCCAGTCATCTAAGTGATTACATGATCCGAGTCAACTAGGCCGTGTCCGATCATCACGTGAGACGGACTAGTCAACATCGGTGAACATCTTTCATGTTGATCGTATCTACTATACGACTCATGCTCGACCTTTCGGTCTTCTGTGTTCCGAGGCCATGTCTGTACACATGCTAGGCTCGTCAAGTCAAGCTAAGTGTTTCGCGTGTGTAAATCTGTCTTACACCCGTTGTATGTGAACGTAAGAATCTAACACCCGATCATCACGTGGTGCTTCGAAACAACGAACTGTCGCAACGGTGCACAGTTAGGGGGAACACTTTCTTGAAATTATTATGAGGGATCATCTTATTTACTACCGTCGTTCTAAGTAAACAAGATGCAAAAACATGATAAACATCACATGCAATCAAATAATAGTGACATGATATGGCCAATATCATATAGCTCCTTTGATCTCCATCTTGGGGCTCCATGATCATCTTGTCACCGGCATGACACCATGATCTCCATCATCATGATCTCCATCATCGTGTCTTCTTGAAGTTGTCTCGTCATCTATTACTTCTACTACTATGGCTAACGCTTTAGCAATAAAGTAAAGTAATTACATGACGTTTATGTTGACACGCAGGTCATAAATAAATTAAGACAACTCCTATGGCTCCTGCCGGTTGTCATACTCATCGACATGCAAGTCGTGATTCCTATTACAAGAACATGATCAATCTCATACATCACATATATCATTCATCACATCCTTTGGCCATATCACATCACATAGCATACCCTGCAAAAACAAGTTAGACGTCCTCTAATTGTTGTTTGCATGTTTTACGTGGCTGCTATGGGTTTCTAGCAAGAACGTTTCTTACCTATGCAAAACCACAACGTGATATGCCAATTGCTATTTACCCTTCATAAGGACTCTTTTCATCGAATCCGATCCGACTAAAGTGGGAGAGACAGTCACCCGCCAACCACCTAATGCAACTAGTGCATGTCAGTCGGTGGAACCGGTCTCACGTAAGCATACGTGTAAGGTTGGTCCGGGCCGCTTCATCCCACAATGCCACCGAATCAAGATTGGACTAGTAACGGTAAGCATATTGAACAATATCAACGCCCACAACTACTTTGTGTTCTACTCGTGCATAGAAACTACGCATAGACCTAGCTCATCATGCCACTGTTGGGGAACGTAGCAATAATTCAAAATTTTCCTACGTGTCACCAAGATCTATCTATGGAGAGACTAGCAACGAGGGGAAGGAGAGTGCATCTACATACCCTTGTAGATCTCTAAGCGGAAGCGTTCAAGAGAACAGGGTTGATGGAGTGGTACTCGTCGTGATCCAAATCATCGATGACCAAGTGCCGAACGGACGGCACCTCCGCGTTCAACACACGTACAGCCCGGTGACGTCTCCCATGCCTTGATCCAGCAAGGAGAGAGGGAGAGGTTGAGGAAGACTCCATCCAGCAGCAGCACAACGGCGTGGTGGTGGTGGAGGAGCGTGGCTATCCTGCAGGGCTTCGCCAAGCACCACAGAAGAGGAGGAAGAAGAGATGCAGGGCTGCACCAACGAGAGATCGAATCGCGTGTTATGGGCAGCCCTAGGCCTCACTATATATAGGGGAGAGGGAGGAGGGTGCGCCCCCTCTAGGGTTCCCACCCCTAGGGGGGGCGGCCGCCCTAGATGGGAAACAAGGGGCGGCCAAGAGGGAGAGAGAGGGAGGCGCCCCCTAGGGTGGGCCTTAGGCCCATCTAAGCCTAGGGTTTCCTCCTTTTTTTTCTCCTAGCTGCCCCTTGGGCCTTGTGGGAGGCGCACCAGCCCACTCAGGGGCTGGTCCCTCACCACTCTTGGCCCATGCAAGCCTCCAGGGTTGGTGGCCCCACTTGGTGGACCCCCGGGACCCTCCCGGTGGTCCCGGTACATTACCGATAAACCCCGAAACCTTTCCGGTGACCAAAACAGGACTTCCCATATATAAATCTTTACCTCCGGACCATTCCGGAACTCCTCGTGACGTCCGGGATCTCATCCGGGACTCCGAACAACATTCGGTAACCACATACAAACTTCCTTTATAACCCTAGCGTCATCGAACCTTAAGTGTATAGACCCTACGGGTTCGGGAGACATGCAGACATGACCGAGACGTTCTCCGATCAATAACCAACAGCGGGATCTGGATACCCATGTTGGCTCCCACATGTTCCACGATGATCTCATCGGATGAACCACGATGTCAAGGACTTAATCAATCCCGTATACAATTCCCTTTGTCTAGCGGTATTGTACTTGCCCGAGATTCGATCGTCGGTATCCCGATACCTTGTTCAATCTCGTTACCGGCAAGTCTCTTTACTCGTTCCGTAACACATCATCCCGTGATCAACTCCTTGGTCACATTGTGCACATTATGATGATGTCCTACCGAGTGGGCCCAGAGATACCTCTCCGTTTACACGGAGTGACAAATCCCAGTCTCGATTCGTGCCAACCCAACAGACACTTTCGGAGATACCCGTAGTGCACCTTTATAGTCACCTAGTTACGTTGTGACGTTTGGTACACCCAAAGCACTCCTACGGTATCCGGGAGTTGCACAATCTCATGGTCTAAGGAAATGATACTTGAACATTAGAAAAGCTTTAGCATACGAACTACACGATCTAGTGCTATGCTTAGGATTGGGTCTTGTCCATCACATCATTCTCCTAATGATGTGATCCCGTTATCAACGACATCCAATGTCCATGGTCAGGAAACCGTAACCATCTATTGATCAACGAGCTAGTCAACTAGAGGCTTACTAGGGACATGGTGTTGTCTATGTATCCACACATGTATCTGAGTTTCCTATCAATACAATTCTAGCATGGATAATAAACGATTATCATGAACAAGGAAATATAATAATAACTAATTTATTATTGCCTCTAGGGCATATTTCCAACAGTGTGAGTATTTTACCTCAGACCTACGGGTCCATAGTTATTAGCTAGATGGCTTCTTCTCTCTTTTTGGATCTCAATACAAAGTTTTCCCCCTCTCTTGTGGAGATCTATTCAATGTGATATTCTTTTGTGGTGTGTTTGTTGAGACCGATGAATTGTGGGTTTATGATCAAGTTTGTCTATGAACAATATTTTAATCTTCTCTGAATTCTTTTATGTATGATTGGTTATCTTTGCAAGTCTCTTCAAATTATTAGTTTGGTTTGGCCTACTAGATTGATCTTTCTTGCAATGGGAGAAGTGCTTAGCTTTGGGTTCAATCTTGCAGTGTCCTTTCTCAGTGACAGTAGGGGAAGCAAGGCACGTATTGTATTGTTGCCATCGAGGATAACAAGATGGGGTTTTTATCATATTGCATGAATTTATCCCTCTACATCATGTCATCTTGCTTAAGGCGTTACTCTGTTCTTATGAACTTAATACTCTAGATGCATGCTGGATAGCGGTCGATGTGTGGAGTAATAGCAGTAGCTGCGGGCAGGAGTCGGTCTACTTGTCTCAGACATGATGCCTATATACATGATCATACCTTGATATTCTCATAACTATGCTCAATTCTGTCAATTGCTCAACAGTAATTTGTTCACCCACCGTAAAATACCTATGCGCTTGAGAGAAGCCACTAGTGAAACCTATGGCCCCGGGGTCTATCTTCATCATATTAATCTTCCAATAGTTAGTTATTTTCATTTCTTTTATTTTACTTTGCATCTTTATCATAAAAATACCAAAAATATTATCTTATCATATCTATCAGATCTCACTCTCGTAAGTGACCGTGTAGGGATTGACAACCCCTTATCGTGTTGGTTGCGATGATTTATTTGTTTTTTGCAGGTGCGAGGGACTCGCACATGGCCTCCTACTGGATTGATACCTTGGTTCTCAAAAACTGAGGGAAATACTTACGCTACTTTTCTGCATCACCCTTTCCTCTTCAAGGGAAAACCAACGCAGTGCTCAAGAGGTAGCAAGAACCAGGTGACATGTTCCAAGCTCGTTAAGCTGGGAGCGCCCCTTGGGCTGCATTATTCTAGGCCGTGTGGGTCCGTCCCTACGACATGTATCCCGTTTGCTTATGTATTTAGCTTACCTTGCTGGGGGCACCCCTCAGGCTGCATCATCCCCAAGCCGCTCAGGCCGGACCCAGTGGTATGTATCTTCCTGCATTTACCCAAGGTGATTTACCTTCCCTGCTTAACCTGCCTACGGTTATCACCTGCTCGATCATCGCCTCCCATGGGGCCTCCTCACAGGTACGGTGCTGGTGCATGGGTCCGTCCCTGCCATGTCGACAAATCTGAGCAGTCAAGCTCTGGCTCGCGGCACGCCCTGCGCACGTCACCTCACCAGGCCCTCTGAAAGTGCAACTATCCCTAGGTGGTTTTGGTAATTCCTAACAACATATAGCTCATTGAGCTAATGCTATTTCTAGATTAATATCTCAGGAAAGCTCAATGATTAGCATGGCATGGATGAGAAAAGTGGACCCCTCAAAATGCTAAGGACAAAGGATTGGCTCAAGCTTAAAGCTCAAGACTCTACATTTTCCATTTTAGTGATCCCAGATCACATTGAGTCTATAGGAAAAGCCAATACTATCAAGGAGGGATGAGGTGTTGCTTAATGAGGTTCTTGCTCAAAATGCTTAGTGATATGCTCCAAAACCCTCAACTACTTTCTCACATCCACATATGACCTAAACCAAAAGTCAAACTCGGCCCCACCGATTCTTCCTATCCGGCGCCACCGAGTTTCAAATGTCATAGCCATTGCCACAAACCCTTGGCAAATCGGTCTCACCGATAGGGATCTCAGTCTCACCGAGATGGGGTTGTAATCTCTCTGTTTCCCTTCGTAACATTTCGGTCTCACCGAGATGAGCGATCTGTCCCATCGAGATTGCAATGTAAACTCTCTGTTTTCCCTTCGTAGCGTTTCGGTCTCACCGAAATGAGCGATCGGCCCCACCGAGTTTACCTGACCAACTCTCTGGTTAGATTATTATCAAAATCGGTCTCACGGAGTTTGTGTAATCGGTCTCACCGAGATTATGTTATGCTCTAACCCTAATCATATCGGTCCTACCAAGTTGCATGTCGGTCCCACCGAAAACCCTAACGGTCACTAGCTTTGCTGAATCGGTCCGACCGAGTTTAACCATTCGGTCCCACCGAGTTTGGGAAGTTATGTGTAACGGTTAGATTTTGTGTGGAGGCAATATATACCCCTCCACCACCTCTTCATTCATAGATAGAGCCATCAGAACGAACCTACACTTCCAACTTACTTTTTCTGAGAGAGAACCACCTACACTTGTGTTGAGACCAAGATATTCCATTCCTACCATATGAATCTTGATCTCTAGCCTTCCCCAAGTTTCTTTCCACTCAAATCTTATTTCCACCAAATCCAAATCCTGTGAGAGAGAGTTGAGTGTTGGGGAGACTATCATTGAAGCACAAGAGCAAGGAGTTCATCATCAACACACCATTTGTTACTTCTTGGAGAGTGGTGTCTCCTAGATTGGCTAGGTGTCACTTGGGAGCCTCCGACAAGATTGTGGAGTTGAACTAAGGAGTTTGTAAGGGCAAGGAGATCGCCTACTTCATGAAGATCTACCGCTAGTGAGGCAAGTCCTTCGTGGGCGATGGCCATGGTGGGATAGACAAGGTTGCTTCTTCGTGGACCCTTCGTGGGTGGAGCCCTCCGTGAACTCGTGCAACCGTTACACTTCGTGGGTTGAAGTCTCCATCAACATGGATGTACGATAGCACCACCTATCAGAACCACGACAAAAACATTCGTGTCTCCAATTGCATTTGAATCCTCCAAACCCTTCCCTTTACATTCTTGCAAGTTGCATGCTTTACTTTCCGCTTCTCATATACTCTTTGCATGCTTGCTTGAATTGAATTAAGATTGCTTGACTTGTCCAAAGTTGCTAAAATCTGCCAAGAACTAAAATTGGGAAAAGGCTAGATTTTTATTTAGTCAAGTAGTCTAATCACCCCCCCCTCTAGACATACTTTCGATCCTACAAGTGGTATCAGAGCTTTGGTCTCCATTTGCTTTGATTTCCATAGCTTTTGGTGGTCATAGCCTTGGTTTCACAACCTAGGAGAGTATGGCGTCTAGCGAGGGAAATTACCACCGTAGAGCTCCTTACTTTGATGGCACTAATTTTGCTAGTTGGAAGCATAAGATGAAAATGCATATTCTTGGACATAACCCCGCCGTTTGGGCTATTGTGTGTATTGGCTTGCAAGGTGGATTCTTTGATGTGAGAGAACCGAACTGTGAAGCTACCGCGGAAGAGTTGAAGATGCTACAATACAATGCTCAAGCTTGTGATATCCTCTTCAACGGATTGTGCCCCGAAGAATTCAACAAAATCAGTCGTCTTGAGAATGCAAAGGAAATTTGGGATACTTTGATTGATATGCATGAAGGTACCGACTCTGTCAAGGAATCCAAGTTGGATGTGCTTCAAAGTCAACTTGACAAGTTCAAAATGAAGGATGGTGAAGGTGTCGCTGAAATGTACTCTAGGCTTGCGCTTATCACAAATGAGATTGCAGGCTTAGGAAGTGAAGAGATGACCGACAAATTCATCATCAAGAAGATCCTAAGAGCCTTGGATGGAAAATATGATACCGTATGCACATTGATCCAAATAATGCCAAATTACAAAGATCTCAAGCCAACGGAAGTCATGGGAAGAATTCTTGCTCATGAGATGTCACTCAAGGATAAGGAGGAGCTCCATAACAAGTCAAGTGGTGCTTACAAAGCCTCATGTGAAGCTCCCACATCATCAAGTGAGAAACAAACCTTCAATGAAGAATTGAGCCTAATGGTGAAGAACTTCAACAAGTTCTACAAGAGTAGAAGCAAAGAGAGAAGTTCCAAGTCAAGGTCCTACAATGACAAAAGATCTTCTAGTCAAGAGCGAAACTGCTACAATTGTGGAAGACCCGGACACTACTCCAATGAGTGTACGCCCCCCTACAAGAGAAGAGAAGATTATCCCAAAAGAAGAAGTAGAAGAGAAGAATCACCATCGAGGGAGAGAAGGATTAGAGATGATCGTTATGAACGAAGACCCTCTCAGAGAAGCAAGGATTCAGAAAGGAAGGACAAGTCATCAAGGAGCTACACAAAACGAAGACATCAAGCTCATGTTGGTTAATGGGTATCCGGCTCCGACTCCGACAATCACTCCGAGATAATATATCACTCCGACTCCGAATATACTCAAGATGAAGGTGTTGCCGGTCTAGCACTTGTGTCAACCAACTCCTACGACATATTTGATTCACCAAATGAAGGAATTGGAAGATGCTTCATGGCTAAAGGCCCAAAGGTATTACACCCCGAGTATGTTGATTTCAATAGTGATGTAGATGACTTGTTAGGTGATGATGATTTACTTGTTGACAACTCTAGTGATGAATACTATGATGAAACGTCAATAATCATGCTAATCAAAATGAAACGAATGACAATGATAAGGAGAAGATTGATTCTCTAACTAAAGAACTAAACACTCTTAAGTTAGCTCATGAAACTATCTTAGGAGATCATCGAGAACTTTTAAGGACTCATGAGAAATTATGTTTTAAGAAGCTCAATCTTGAGCAAGAGCATGAGTTCTTAAAGGCAATCAATGATGATCTTCACAAGAACAGTTCTTCCTACATTGCCAAGCGTTTACTCTTATCCACTTACATGCCTCAAGTCAAGTCTAGTAACAAGAACAAGAAGGATTCTTCCTCTAGTAGTAACAATAATCATGCTAAATCCAATATTGTTGCTTCTAGTAGTTCTCTTGATTCCACTAATGATTCTCTTAGCCAAGTTACACTTGAGCAAGAAAATAGCTTATTGAAGGGAATCATAGAGAAAGGTGTTTACAAGAGCCTTGCCGGGAGTAAGCAATACGAGGAAATTGTAAGGAAGCAAGGAAGGCACCGGAAGAATCAAGGTATCGGTTTTGAACGAAAGTTCAATGCCAATGGAGTTGAGTGGGAAGAAGATCAATACCCCAAGACGAAGTTTGTTCCTCAACAAGAGAAGTATGATCCTACTTCTTTCAAAGGGACACAAGCTCAAGATGATCTTCCACCACAAGACCACAAGGAAAAAGGCAATGACAAGCTTCAAGAGGAAATTGATGCATTTGAAGAAGCTCCTAAGGCCTTGGTCAAGTGGGTTCCCAAGACTACATCAAGTTCCACTTCATCAAGTACAACTACAACTCCGAGGATTCCCATCAAGATGGTGTGGATCCCGAAGAAGAAGAACTAGAGAGTTCTTAAGGGTGACTCCGCCAACATACTTCACTCTTATCATTTTGGCAAGAACAAGTGCAATCAACTTCCACATATTGCACTAGTTCAAGGAGTCACAAACCCTCTTGTTGGTAAGACAAGGGACAAGGTAACATAATGCTCTCATAGACATCATCTTGTATGTGCATCACTCTATGTCTATGGATATCCTTGTTTGTTCCTTGTGGGACTAACCCGTGTAGGTATTGAAAGTGCAACTCACTCCAAAGGATAGCTCCGAATTATCTACATCAACTTAGAGCATCCACATCTTCAACACCTACATGAAATCATCATCAACAAAATCCAAGGTTAGTTCATCCCTCTTAGGGGGGATCTCACATCTAGGGGGGAGCTTTATTCTAAGAATTGAGCTAAAGCAACTCTAATGGTGTGAACACAACAACGCTTTATGTAAAAGTGGTAACCCCACTTGTGCTTAAACGATGAGTATGACCTATGATCAAATGTTCTCATTTGACTCCTAAGTCAATATACTCATATATAGATGACCTAGTCATCGCCAATTGCTTGATAGATGCTAGAATTGCTTGTGCATGCTTTGCTACATATTTCATTTGTCATTTTATTGTGAGAGCATGTTGGTTGCATAATTTACTCATTCGAGGACATCCACTTGTTGTTTTGATTGGTTGGTTTCTTTTTCTCTTGCCAAGTGGATGGACAAGAATGCCTAAGAACCTTCTCTAGCTATCTATGCTCTTCTCGTCTCAAACTCTATTCATGCTGCATCACAAAGTTTGATCAAGTCATATTCGAACCACTCTGTGCGAGGACAACTCGGAGTCCCCGATTCATCATAGACTTAAACTTCCAAAACTTCTTTGTGCGTTTTGGTCTGACTGATTCATCCATTTCGGTCATACCGAGATCACTAAGTCGATCTAGGTTTTAAATCTCGGTGCAACCGATTTGAACTTTTCGGTCACACCGAGTTGTTCCACTCGGTCACACCGACAGGGTCAAGCTATATATACCCACGGGCCAAAATTTGGAACTTTCCGAACCTCTTCGCCCGTGCTCAGCCTGCTCTACCTCCCTGCTGTGTCTCCGGATCGTCCTCCTCGTCGCCAGCCGCCTCCAGTTGCTGGCCTCCGGCGCCGTCAACGGGATCGTCTCCGCCGTTGCCGCCGTAGCAAGTCCATCGCCGAACTAGGGTATGGACTTGATCTTTGTGCTGTTCTCACTCCGATTCCCCAGCACATTGTTTTTCCATGTATCTTGCCACGATTGAGATCACTCTATCCAATGAAAACACTCTATAGTTTAGTTGTGGATTGAAAATTTAGGGTTAGGTTTCCGCCGAAACCATCTCGGACCGACCAAGTTATTGAAATCGGTTCCACAGATTTGGCTCAGGCCATTCCACATGTGATTCTCGATCTGACCGAGAATTGCAAATCGGTGTGACCGAGTTCGAGTCTTTGTGAAACCCTAGCAGTCTCGGTGCCACCGAACTGTGACTCGGTCTGACCGAGTTCACTAGTTTAGGTTCCAACAGCTGCTTCGGTATCACCGAGATTTCAAATCGGTAGATCCGAAATGCTTTCTGTGGAAAACTAAAACTAAGTTTTTAACTCATTCTTTTGCAAAAACCTCTGCATTTTGTGATGCTCATCCACTCTACCTCATCTATAATCCATTCACAGGGTCTGCTGTCAGTGTTTCAATCATGTCAGATCAGAGTGACAGTCAGAACAAGTCTGAGGAGCAAGTGAACTTGAGTAAGGGCACTAGTCCCTCCAGTAGGTCAGATGATGGAAGCAGAAGTACCCCAGCAACTTGCCTAAGGCAGCCACCAGGACCAGAAAGAAGAAAACCTCAGATTCTGAGGATGAGGACTATGTGGCTGTTGAGGAAGAGGCCACCTCAAAGAGGAATGTCCTGAAAAAGGAATATGGCACAGCTGCTGCCACTAAGCCAGGGATGAAGCAAAAGGTTCCTGCCAAGAGAGCTCCCATGTCAAAAGCCAGAACATCCACTCAAGAGACTTTGGGATCTGCACCCAAAGAGCAAGTTGTGGCAGAAAAGAAAAGAAAGGAAAGGGTCAAGAAGACCACTGCCAGAGTGCTTGGGAGATCTTCAATAATGAAAGACTCTGAAGAAGAGGAAGAGGAAGAGGAAGAGGATGCAGCACCAGCACCCAAAGCTCAAAAGCTTATGGGAGATGCTATAAGGGCAGGGGTTGTTCCATCTAAGCCTAAGACTGCTCCTAAGACTTCTGCTCCAGCTCCAAAGCCAAAACCAAAGAGGAGCACCAGGAACATCCCTGCTGAGGAGAAGAACAAGGCCCTAGTGCCTCAAGCTGCTGAAGAAGAAGATGATTCTGTCGTGTTAAGGAAGTTGAAGCCCAAAATTCCAGACCACAATGATGCTCATTCAGTTGCAGAAAACATGAAAATCAAGAAGGATTTTGGTATAAGGCTATGGAGAGAGTCTGATCCATATGCCACCAGGAGAAGGACTGTTGTGGACTACAGGTTCCATACAAAGGAATAGCAGGACTTCTATGAGACTATCTTACTTGACAAGAAGCCCATAGTGTGTGACATGAGATGGGTCGATTGGACATTCATTGAGGAAAATGAGGATCACTTCCCTGGTGTATATGATAGCTTCAAGGCGTGTGGAGTTGATGAGTTTGTGGCTCAGAGGCTCACAAAGTGGAATGATGAGCTCATCATGCAGTTCTACTCCACAGCTCATTTCTACCCAGATGGAAGAATTGTCTGCATGTCTGAAGGTACTAGGTACTAGTCAACAGTTGTTGAATGGGCGAAATTGATCAATGCTCCTGAGGAGAGTGAAGATGACTTGGATGTCTATGCCAAGAAGAAGAAGGATCACAAAACCATGGCACACATGTACAAATATATCCCAGATGCTGCTCTTGAGACACACAAGTTTGGATCAGTACATTACCTTCTGTCAGGCTTGCCAACAATCAGCTAGATCCTCAGGCACACTCTCTTGCCAAAGTCAGGTGATCACAAGATGATCAAAGGCCATGCAATTACCTTGCTTCACATATTTGATGTGCCTCAAAACTTCAAAGTCACGAGCCTAATTGTGGAAACCATTAAGAGAACAGCTGCAGATCAGGAGAGGAGCTGTGGGTATGCCCCACAGATCCAGGAGCTAATCAACTCCAAGATGGGCACTGACACATATCTCGTGGACAAGGAACACATGCCCATCTACCCAAACTTTGAGGACAAGGCTGTGGTGATGGATGAGAATGAACCATCTTCTGTGCATGCACAAGCCAAGAAGGATAAGGCAAGGGCTGAAAAGACTGCAAAGATGCCAACCATGGATGAGGCATCTCAGTATCTTCTGAAGAGCAAGCAAGATCAGCTTGGCTACTTGATTGCCTCCACTCTGAGGATTGAGAAGGGATTGGCTACCCTGACTCAAAACCAGGAGAGCTTGGAGAGGATCGTGGGGCAGAAGTTCTATGACTTAGATGTGAAGGTCACTGAGATACAGTCTGTTGTTGAGCAACTTCAGGAGGAAGTGCAGGAGAAGAAGGGCAATTCAACCACTGATGCTTTTGCTAGAGTGCCCAGAGGTCAGAGGTCTGCTGCTATGCCTGTTCGAGACACCAGAGCAACTTCATCTGCACCAGCTACAACTTCAGTGCCACCAGCTCTAGCACCTACTCCACCAGCTCCATCTACATCAACTGACGCCTTCGTCCTTGGAGTTCTGTCTACACCACCACCTGAAGACCAAGCCTGAGTGACGATTTAGCACTATGCATTTTTATGAACTTTTTGGTAACATGTTTCCAAAGGGGGAGAAAATGTATAGATCATAGGCTTCGAGAGAGAGTGTTGCTTTTGTTCTCTCTTGCGTTTCTCCTTGGTGGTTGAACTTTATTATCTGCTCGTTTGAGATACTTTATACTTTATGCTTGTGTGTGATACATGGATGATCATGTGTTTGATCATATAGTACCTTTATGCTTGTTGGATGACATTATCCTTTTATATTCCATATGATCACTCACTTTGCTTGGTGATGAGTGCATGTATTTTAATTATTATCATTTTGAGCGCTCCACCAATATGTATGTGACATGGAAGAGTAACCCATGATCCTAACTCTTTGTGCATTTGTAGTCCAAAGCAAATCTTAAACTATGCACAACTTTAGGGGGAGATCTTGCTTTTCACATAATTCTCAAAGCGACAATGTTTTTCACTCTTATTATCATTTGTCGAAGCTTTGATCTATATGTTATCATCACTTACCAAAAAGGGGGAGATTGAAAGTGCAACTATCCCTAGGTGGTTTTGGTACACTACAAAAAAATACACTTCCCTGATGATACGTGTTTGTCACAGTAGGTCGTGTTTTCTGTCATGCATGTACATCCATGACAAATTTATGACAGAATCAAGATAGTCATACCTGTGCTGTCGTAGAAGTGTTCCATGACATTGCCAAAATTATCATCATGGATGTGTCCACTTCCATGATGATAAATCGCGCGTCACAGAAGTGCTTTCGTCAAGGGTGACCGACATGTGGCATCCACCGTAACGGAACACCGTTAAGCTATGAGGTCAGATTTTGGATCTGATAACCCGTTAATAGCCACGACCAATGCCGATTTTCCAAGTGTAAAATTCTCATTGGCCGACGGATCCAATGGGCGAGATGGGCCTATGATATGTTGACACGTGGACCGGCCCAAAAGTGGCCCACAAAGATTAAATGGCCCGGCCCAACCGAAGGCCCATAAGATTTAGCGGACCATAATGGGCCGGCCCAGCTAAAGGCCCACAAAATTTAGCGGACCATAATGGGCCGGCCCAGCTAAAGGCCCACATGATTTTGCAGACCATAATGGGCCGGCCCAGCTAAAGGCCCACAAGATTTTGTGGACCATAATGGGCCGGGCCAGCTAAAGGCCCACAAGATTCTGCCGACCATAATGGCCGGCCCAGCTAAAGGCCCAACATTCTCTGTCAAATTGGCCCGTCAACGGCCTGTCCTAAACTTGTCATCAACACGGCCCATGGTCACTTCTGGCCCGTTAACAGTCCGCTAAGTAATTGGGCTGAATTACAGCCCGTTGTATTTCCGGCCTGTTAAAGGTCCGGCTTCATTTGGGCCCATTTACAGGCCATCAAAACTTTTGGCCCATAAACGACCATGAAGGATTTGGGTCATATTCGGCCATGTCTGACATTCGGCCTGTTAGAGGCCCACTATAGCTTTGGGCCACTTTCGGTCTGTTGTCATTTTCGGCCTATTAAAGCCGGACGTAAACCATGGGCCATATGTGGCCCAACGTCATATCGGGCCCATTAACGGCCCATATAAAAATGACGATAATCTAGCCCGACCGAAGTTCCGGCCTGTTAAAGGCCCGTGTATTAGGTCGGTGCATTTACGGCTCGTCCGAATTTCGGCCTGTTAAAGTCTAGTGGGTTATTTGGCACAATTAGGGCCCAATCTCACTTTCAGTCTATTAAAGGCCCATGTATTTTATGGGCTCGAGATATTTACACCTGTAAACGGCCTATTTTTACTTGAGGGCCCAGATTATGTTTAGGCCTGTTAAAGGCCCACTATGGGCACAGTCCTACCAGAAAAATATGAAAGCATATGCTGATTTAGGCCCAGATATTTTTAGTGGGCTACATGCCAATTTCGGCCCGTAATCATTTTTAGCCCAATTGGAATGGGCCCGACGAATGTTGGCTTGTTGGGCTCCTACGAAGCTTTCGGACGATTACATTACTAAGATAAACCTACACTATACAAAAATAGCGTCATAATTACTGCAGCCTGAGGCAGCATCATAAATGTTGTATCACAACATAATAAATTCCAACCATACAACAAAAGGCATGTTGGCATAAAGTTTACAGTCCTTCCAGATAAAAGCACCATCAGATGTATAGAAGCACAGATCATTTGACCTGAGTGCTAATGTTTCTGGCTGTAGAATCTGATGGAGCAGCACGATCTCCACCTTTTTCCGCCATTGCTCTTGAACAACGAAGCGAATGTCTGATAGTCTGGTTTCAAAACCATTCATATCTTGACGACATTTCTCAACCACTATTCTTGTTTCCGAAACAACGTCCATTAGGGATTGGACTTGTGTCTGGAGCACAGATATATCACTCTCTCTAGCAGGAAGATTTTGTTTAGTAGGCGATTTAGACGAGGTTACCTTGACAACCAACCCAGAATTACGCAGGAAGGTGCTTTTTGCACTGTTAGTGGAGAGATATTGATGCACTGTAGCAAGAGGTGACATTGTGCCTGTAGTAGCCTCATCCCCTTCAGGTGGTTGTGGTTCTTCAATCATTTGTTCCATAGCTTCCTGAAAGTTTGAACTTGTAGATTAGTGTACCAGATAAGTTACTAATGAGACAAAAACAAACAAAGTAGGTTAAACGTTTATACATAACTTATTTTGGTGAACTACTATAATACATTAGCATGTATTGTAGTGCCAGATATGTCCATGTAGCATGCCTACTGTATTGTCTATTTCCTCACATTCGTTGACATCTAAGGATAAAGAGACATGGTTTAAAGTAGGATGAACATAGTATGACATCATTCATATCATGGGCAAACAGATATAAAACAAACAGGCTATTTTATCATTGTGTGCGCACGTGAACATAACAACTAGATTACAGATCAAGACCAAAAGAATATCCTCCATCTCTTTTAAACCATGTAAGGTGAAATGATACGTTAAGACAACTATGAATAAAAGTGAACAGAGTAATTGACATTGGCTGCAAACCAAGTAGTTAAATGAACACATCACAGTACCGATCAGTTCAAGGCAGCAGGAGTAAGGACTTACAATAGCGGCTTGAACTGGTGTGCTCATGCCCTTCATCTTGCTGGTGTGGCAATCCTTGAAGATTTGCACTGCATTCGGTTTAGGTTCTTTTTGGTCCGCACGGGATTTCCTCTTTATTTGGAACAAGTCAATATAGATACGATAATATGGCACAAAAAAGAAGGAAGTAGCAGCTATTTACAAGAGCCTCGCAGTGTGCAATATAGCTACGAGATCCTGTGGTCTGTTGGAATTTCACTTTAGAACGGTTGGTTTTGTTCTTCAAACAGTTAGCCTAGAAGAAGATACACTTGTAAGGCACATACATAAATACAAGTTCAATATGTGGTCTGATCAAATACATATAGCCTACCTGATACTTTGGATCAGCCAGTGTTTAACGAGGGCTGTCCAATCTTCATCTATAATATATTCCACTGGAGATGTTTGGGCGATTTCATTATTAGCCTTGCCTTCAAAGTGAGATTTTCTACGGTGGTACCGATACTGTCGCAGAGCAGACTGAAAAACATGAGTGCATGCTTGTCTAGTTGCATTATCTTTCGGATCCAACTTGAACCTCATTTGTTGAAAAAAGAATGTGAGTCTTATTAGGAGGAATCTAGAAAGTATGGGACAGAGCAAGACAATATTACTAATTGCGATGAATAACATTACTTACGGATAAATGGTCAAGGAAGGTGTTAAACTGGGTATTGTCTTTCTCATTCCTGTACTGGATCCACGTTGGGAGGATACGTGCATGACACCTAACGGCAACGACTGTCTCTGATACTAACTTGGCTGAATCTGTAGCATCACGTGGCCTTTTTAAACCTGCCTCAAAATGGATCTCCATTCTTCCTCCTTTAGATTTTGTTAATCTGTCAAGCATTATCCCTGATGTCTGTTTCCACTTGCGCCGTGGTGCTAGTTCAACAACGAATATGGAAAGTGTTAGTGTACATCAAACTGTGAGAGTACATATAAAGGAGCATGCAACTGCAACTTGACTCAGTCAGGTACCATCTTGGTGTTGATGCTCATGAGGTTCATCTGATCTTCCCAAGTCCTGTTGTGTCAGCAGTGCTTCGGAAATAGTGTTAGGTGTGAAGGCAGCTTGGGAACTGCCCAGTTCCGGAGCAAACGAACGAGTAACTGGTTGAGATGCTGGTACAGTTGAAGCGGATGCTGCAGCTGGTGGAGCAGGTGATACTGTGTTTGTAGATTTAGCCGGTGGACTTGGACCTTCTACTGCACTATAAGTACCAGTAGAATCTCGACGACAGAACCTTTTCCGTTTCACCGGACGAGTAACAACACTCCCTACTATATTATTTCCTTGCTTTTTTTGACTTTGCCATGTCAAGTTGTACCCACAACACAAAAGAATAAAATCATTCTTCAGAACTCATTGATGCATGATACAGACAAGCAATACTTTGATGTAAGACAACCGTATGAGGATGGACTATGTAAGAAAAACAGGACGGCATGACATATTCACAGCTACGATGTGCAAACTAAGCAGAAGGATTTTCAAGAAAATAGAAGTAATGCATGCTAGACACCATATGAAAGATGCAACCAATATTACTCTGCCAAGTTAAAAGTGTCTTGTCATAAGTGGCAATTCGAAAAATTAGAAGCAGTACAACGTAGAAATCAATGCAAGATGCAACCACTATCAAACTGCCATGTTAAAAGCGTCCAATCATGAGTGACTGATGCGGGATACACAACAACAGTACTTTGATGTAAGAACATGGTATTATAGATAGATGTAGTGTATTTTAGACACACAAAGCCATGTCATATGCACATGTATAACGTATAAACTCAGCAGGTGCAATTTATTCAAAATAGAAGAAATACAGGCTAGACAACATATGCAACATGAAACCAATTATCACACTGTCAACTTAGAGCAAGCACCTGCGATGGTGGAGTACGGGAGATGAACTCATCATGTAGACTTGGGACTTCAACTTCATTAGCAGTAGCAGTGGCAAATCTAGAGAGTCTCTGTTTGCGTCAGTGCGGAGGACCACCAACATCCCCTAACTTACTCTTTTCCTTCCTATTTTCTAATATTGCCTTATGAAGTCAAAACCACAAGAAGATGAATAAAATTAGCTCAGCATAACTGGTTGATGCATGATACAGACGAACACTACTTTGATGTAAGGCAAGCGCAGGATAGGAGGATGGAATATATACAAAAAAAGACAGCATTTCATATTCACACAAACGATAGCGTGTCTTATGGGTAAGTAATCGTTGCAGGTATAAGGTGTAAGCTACGCAGATGCAATTCAACATAATCAGAAGCAATACAAACTAGACATCATATGGAAAACTCAACCACGTATAACAGTTCCAAGTAAGAGGAAGCACCGGTGATGGTGGAGTAGGGGACATGTGCTCATCATGTACATGTATGTTCTAGAAACAGGAACACGTGTCATATTCACAGGCATTATGTGTAAAGTAAGCAGATGCAATTCAAGTTAGAAGCAATACAAGCTAGACATCATACGCAACATGCAACCACATATAATAGTGACAAGTTAGAGCAATCACCTGCAATGGTGGAGTAGGGGAGTCATCATCTATACAGCTACGTTGACTGTCCAGCCTTGTGTTGTCTTGCGAATCTTGTTGGGAGGATGGCGGAGTAGAATCTGTAGAGACCCCCTGTTTGAGTTGCTCCGAAGGACCACCATCATCCACTGCCGGACTAATTTCCTTCAGCTGTAATCATTTTGCATTGTGAAGTCAAACTGATAACAAAAAGGGATTAGAAACACTGCAAGACACCATATGGAAGGTGCAATCAATATCACTCTGCCAAGTTAAAACTGTCTCGTCATAGGTGGCCTTCATCAAACTAGAAGCAATACATGCTAGAAATCATATTCAAGACGCAAACCAATATCACACTGCCAACTTAAAGGTGTCCCATCATAAGTGACTGACGCATGATACACAAGAAGAGTAGTTTCATGTAAGAACATGGTGTGATAGACAGATATAGTATGTACCAAAAACAGGAAAGCGTGTCATATTCACATGTATCATGTGTAAGCTAAGCAGATGCAGTTTACACTAATTAGGAGCAATACGAGCTAGACACCATATGCAACATGCAACCAGATATCACACTGCCAAGTTAGAGCAAGCACCTTGGATGGTGGAGTAGGGGAGCAGAGACTTGGACCTTATAATGCACTATCAGTACAAGGAGAATCGGTACAGATGCTCCGTTTACATTGCTGCAGAGGACCACCATCATCACCTTCCTTACTCTTTTCCTTCCTCTTTCTTGATTTTGCCTTGTCAAGTCAAACCCACAAGAAAAAGGAATAAAATTTGCTCTTCAGAACTCATTGATGCATGATACTGACGAACACTACTTTCATGTAAGGCAGCTGCATGATAGGAGGATGGAATATGTATGAAAAACAGGACGGCGTGACATATTGACAAGTATGATGTATAAAGTATAAACTAAGCACAAGGTGCTTGAACTTGTTAGAATCGATGCAAGCTAGAAACCATATGAAAGATGAAACCAATATCACTCTGCCAAATTAAAAGGGTGCCCTAACAAATGTATTTGACCAAATTAGAAGCAATACATGGCAACAGGCTAGAAATAATATGCAATATGCAACGAATAAAGGTGACTCATCGTAAGTGATTGACGCAGGATATAGAAGAGAGGTAGTTTCATGTAAGAACAAGGCTAACACATAGATGTAGGGTGTACCAAAAATAGGAAGGCATGTCATATTCACAGGTATAGTGTGTAAACTAAGCATATGCAATTTACCCTAATTAGAAGCATTACAAGCTAGACACTATATGCAACATGCAACCACATATCACACTGCCAAGTAAGAGCAAGCACATGCGATGGTGGTGTGGGGGAATTGCGATGATCAACTAGAGAGCTACGTTGACTATCTTCATTTAGCCTTGCTATTTCTTGAGAATCATGTGGGGAGGATGACACTGCACTCTTTAAACGAGTATGGGGTCTCACAGTAACCCACCGAGGTAACTGTCTCATCATAAGTGATTGACGAGGGATACAAAAGAGCATTAGTTTGATGTACGAACATGGTTAATAGACATATGTAGTATGTATCGAAAACAGGAAGGCATGTCATTATCAAAGGTATAATGTGTAAAGTAAGCAGATGCAATTTAACCAAACTGGAAGCAATACAAGCTAGACACCATATGCAACATGCAACCACATTTGACAGCGCGAAGTTAAAGCAAGCACCTGGGATGGTTGTGTGTGGCAATTGAGATCATCAATAGCAGAGCTACGTTTACTGTCGCCAACTGCTGATACTGCACCCGTTAGAGCGTTGGAACGCTTAGTGCTTATCTTCGAATTACACTGGAGTGACTTCTGTCTTTTCTTTTCTGCATTCATCAACACTGCGTCAGAGTCTGAAATACCCATGCATAAAAAAACAATAGTGTGAGTATGGGTGAAGTGTGTGCACAATTAGTATAGTGTAAAGGTAGCAGATAGCAGGTCGGTGAGAAATAAATGACGGGAGACATATGATAGCTCTACAACATGCATGGCACACTAAATTACTACAGGATTCTATGAAAATAACAGTCGACTGAAAGCAAATAGGTCAGTCCATTTTTTCTGCACCGTCCGATGTACAAAGAATGGGCAGATCGCCTTCATCTACCTCCAGCCAGTCAGTGTTGACGATCTTCCTCGAAACGCCAGCGACCACCGGCCCAGTATTCCTCCCCTGCCTGCGCCCTCCCCTCGACCTCACCGCACCGCCATGCTTGGAACCCCCCGGCCATCCATTCAAGCCCCGCCGACCTCCAGATCGGGTGCAAGCAGCTCCTGCGCCCCACACCCCGCTTCCCCGGGGAGCAGGCGGACTAGGTGCTCCACGCGCCTAAGCGGGTGCTGCTTCTTTTAATTGCGGTTCGACTGACCCTGAATTGAAATCCAGGCGGGCTACTGACCTCTAGCAAAGGTGAAATAGTAAATGGGAGGAAACCTTGTGCATTTAGTATCACGAAGAAGATGCAGTAAGAAGCGCTCAACTAGTTTCTTTCGTGGGATGAATACGGTGTGAGCGGAGACGTAAGATTTGCACGAATATGGGAAGAGGGGTACCTCTTTATGCTGGCAGTACTGTGTCCTCCTTCTGTTTTTCCGACGATCTTCTTGTTGTTCGCCGGAAACCAGAAGTTGTGGAGGACGGTGCAGCCTTGGACGAACCCATGGCCAAGTTGTTGAGTGTGGTGTGGTGGCCGTCTGTCGGTGGCGGGGAAGCAGATCCGAGGTGGCGAACGACGGCGTAGCGGGAACAGCTCCGGTGTGGTGGACGGTTGTGACAGTGGAGCCGCAGCAGTGAGGCGCAGGACGGCGTGGTCGGAGTGGTTCTGGTACGGCGCACATGGGCGTCGGCGTCGTGGAGGCAGCTCTGCCTCGGCTTCAGCTGCTAAGTCCTTGAGGGCGTTGCGGTTGCGGTTGCGTTGGAAGACGACGTCGGGGTACCGGCTCCGGTGTGATGGAGGAGGGCGGCGGTGGATTGGCCGCTATGGGGTGGAGGACGGAGGAGACTGGGGTTTCGCAGCTGGTGGAGAGGGCGTTTTCGCACCCATGGAGTATGAATGGGGAAATGGAGGGAGGCGGGGAACTAAGGGGGAACAATGTTTCGGTTTGAGATGCACTTGTTTGAAATTTGGGGAAAGTTACAAACTTTCCCCCCATCTAAAATTTCGGACATATTGCGGGTTGGGGGTAGGACAGTCATGTCAGGTATCCCAAATGTGGGCGGGATAGATTTCGGCCAAGCACATGGGTAGGTTCCCACGGCGTATGAATGCTTCTCTGGCGTCTTGGTGAAGTTACAAACCTACCCTGGTTTAGACCTTTGGACATCGGGCCGATAGGCTACACGGGCCAGAGTCAGGACAGTAATTTCCTACCACCAAAACATTAGTCTCGCGCAGTTTCGGATGACCAGAGGCCTATTTGGCGCTTCGTTCAATATTTGGGAGCAGAAGCATTAACGTTTTTGGTTCTCTTGAATTGAACTTTCAGGATTTGTCAAACTTCACAAATCTTTACTCTTGAAAATCCTAAAGCTACGATTATTTTGGAATGGAGGGGGTACATTTGAATATACATTGTACACGAGTATATATTAAAAAAATATGCAACTTACCTCAGTTCATGCATGGTTCCAGATATAATCTCCTTGGTTGCAAAAAAAGTTAGATATGCGTATGAATATATATAGCATGTTCAAACTCACAACAAAGATTGATGCCCCCTTTTACATCTGATTTACAAATGCCATTATCTCGGGTTCAAATAGATGAATGCACTTCTTATGAATTCGAATCTTCGAAACCCCCTTTATGTTGAATTCGACATGTATTCTATTTCGTAGCCAGCAATTTGGAATGTATCCATGCAAGTGACAAATGTATAAAGTTCTTCACACTAACAACATGGAGGGCACTAATTAATGTTTATATATGAATTGCAAAAGCATCCATTGCCTGTATTTCAAACCGCTCTCACTCTATGGATCGATAATATGAAATAAACACATGCACATGCTAGAATTCAATTGCAGTTGAAGAAAGAGCCTACTCCTGGTACTGTATATTAGTGATAGGGGTGTGTACAAAGTACACGTGAATACCAGGCATTGTGCGTGTGTGGATACTATCGATGAACTAGCCCCCAAGCTTGTATAACATACTAAGGGCCTACGGTTACAAATCATATATAGTCGGCTTATCACCAGTGGGGATAGAGTCCTCCGCGACTCTGGTAGCTTCGTGTTGTACGCCGAGTCCTCCACATGGGTCTTCGTATAACACGTCTCGGTCCAACCTATATGTGGCGCAGGATGGAACCGACCCATGAGTCTTCATGTTGACCCACCACAACTAGAAATGATGTGCCCACCACACCACACACGCAATCGGCCACTAAGAGAATAAGCATATACAATAGTACAACGGTATCTAGCTCACGATACGTCTCCATATTTTGTTGATGACACTGACGGACTCTGCATTTGATGCGTGCTCCATATTTTGTTGACGACACTTACGGTCATTGTATTTGAAGCGAAAGCACGATATGGTCACTGGACTTCAGAATAAGCTCATCACGGTCACCGCATACATTTTGTCGTGCTAACCAACATGTGGTTGGATGGTTAGAGGACAGTGGTTTCTCGAGCCCACCAAGGTTAAAGTCCCGATGCTCGCATTTATCTTGTGTTAATTTCAGTATTTTGCGGCGACGTATGTTCAGTGGGAGGAGACGTTCCACTCGACTATGAGGCACCTATGCTGACTTCGTAAAATCTCAAGATCATATATGCTAGCCCACTCTCTCGAAGGTGTTCATAGGGGTCGGGTTCGCGTGTGTGCGCTTATAGCGGTGAGTGCTTCGGCGTATATATGAGCCCTTGCATCTGTACCGTGTTAAACAAATACATATCATGATTATACGGTCACTGGCTCACCCGTACAACTCTGTATTTTGTTGATGACACAATTAATTGACCAGTCAAACGTTCTACGCGGCGCAACTAGTGTTGCACCATCGGGGCGTGTAACCGTGGGGCCCACCTGTCAGCCCGTATATGAAAGAAAGAAATGGTAGTTTGATTTTGTACTGTGTTAATAAAATAGGAGTACATTTTAGGGTGATCGTACGGTCACTGGCTCACCATACAGCTCCGTAATTTGTTGATAACACGATCAATTGACCAGTCAAACGGTCCACACTCAACAGCGCACATTACCATAGGGCCCACCCGTCAGCGCGTATATGAAGGACAGAAATGGTAATAAATTAGTGGTTGGCGGGTATTCGAAGTCGTGGGACCTCTGGTTGGCAGTCACCGGCGGTTGGGGGCGTTCATTAGGCGGTGGGGTGGGGATCCCCGGAGAAAAAGCTCGGCGGGGGGGGGGTGCTAGAGGGATGGCCAGTGCGGCGGCGGACCGGCGGTGGGGAGTGGTTTCGGGGAGGGTGGGCCGGCGGCGGGCGGCGGGGGCTGGCGGTTCGGCCGGTGGTGGCTGGCGGCTCCGGGGGGTGGAGTTTGATGATAAACTGGAGGCCCTTGATTTCGTATCCAACGGCTAGAAAATCTAATGACCAGAGATGAAAAAGTCAGTCGACTGACGTGTAGCCTCACCCCGCACGTACACATGCACGCACACAAGACATGCACACATGTAGGCGTGCAACACTGACACGTACACACGCACGCATGCTGGCGTGCAACACTGACACATACACATGAACTCACGAACACACACACGTACGCACCCATGCATGCAACACTGAAACGTAGCCTTGCACGCACGCAACACTCGCACGCCTGCATGCACACAGCACACGACGCAAGACACACGTTCAACCTATACGTGCATGCACCCTTTGTTAAGGACATGGATTGTTATGGGTATTAATCAATCTTATCCGTGATAAGCAGACCATTGATGTTTGCAGCAGTCTTTATGAATCACAACGTATTGAACGGGCTATCAACATAGTAGGCTTATCTACATGAAAAAGATGACGTCACACTCAATGAACAATCATCGGTTTATGAAATGCCCGCTTCTGACCGCCCTGGCCCACCAAAGGTTCCTCTGCTGTGCGCTGCCTGCGTTGGGTCACTGACATGCAGGGCATGCACCCAAAGAGCCCACACATCAGTGGAAGAACGGCACGGTGTCCTAATTCAGAGTCGAGGGCGCCACTCGTGGCACGCTCGACTGAACACGCCTCCGTGCCGCATTCAAATGCCTCCATGGAACCCGCCCGTGTGGAAGCCGCGAAACCCACTCTGGACACATGTCCGTTCATGACCGGGCCGGCGTTAAACGTAACGCCGGCCGAGCTCCTCCCGTCCGCCATCTATTTAATCTCCTATTGAAACGAGGCCAAACGCCGGCCAAGAATCGCACACCTCCGCCGCTCCCCTATCTCCTCCACCATTTTATCCACTCTTACAATGGCTTACGAAGAGTAGTTATTCCGCATCCAAGCCGGCTGGGTAGCCCGCCGGATACGAGCTATGCAGCTCGCTGATCCACCTCCCTCCCCTAGCCCGACGGAGCTAGTTGCCGCCCCAAGCCGGCGCGCGGTTTAGCAACTCGCCGCTCCAGGCCAGCTCGATGAGGAGCGGCGCATGGGCGTCGTTGCTGCCGTCCACGCCGCCGCCTCGTACCGCGTCTCCCGTTTCTGTGGCCGAGACTCCCATGCCGGCGGCCGCGCCATGCAAGCAGCGACAGAAGCCGGGTGCGCGGAGAGCGGCGAGTCGGTGGCCAGCGCCTCCGCGTCCGCCGCCATCATCGAGGAGAAGTAGAACACAAGAGGCCGCCGCCGCTTGGGTCCCATGAAGGCCACCGCGGAGGTGACGCCGGCGTACACAACAGGTGTCTTGCCGTATCCTTTTGTTGCGAGGACCTTCGTCGACCCCGCATGGGATCCACAGAAGAGGGCAATGTTAGGATCAACTCGAGCCGGTGCCGGCCATGGCGAAGTAGTCACCAATATTTTGGCTACCCCGGGCAAGATCCAAACAGCCCCTCCCAACAGATTCAAATCCCTCGTTCGCCGTGGAATTTTGCCATGTGTTGTTTTCATGGACTAGCAAGATGCCCGTGCATTGCACGGAACATCAAGATGCATTTTTTTACAAACTCCCGCATGCATGCAAGGGATAATTAATGTCCTCCTTTGCTAGTACCACGAGGCAAACACCATTAATATTACATCAAATGTGTTAGTGGCCTTGTATATCTGCAAATTGTAATTTTGATAGTGGCCCCTTGTATATAAAAATGGAGGGAGAAAGATGAGAGATAAGGCGAGGAGGAGTGGGGCGTGGTGGTGACTGGTGGTCGGATTGGGCGGAGGCATGGGGATGGACGACACATTATGTCTAGGTTTGTATCTCTCTCACACACACCCACATAGGTGGGGGACGTGCACGAAGAGAAGAGCTGCACGCACGGCGCACGTACTCCCGTCTCTTTCCCAACCACACCCGCGCGGGTACACGGTGGAGCTCATTTCTGTACGAAAAAGGCAGCCCACGTGGTAATTTGGCACGTGTACTGGTTGTCCACTTGGTGGAGGGAGGATCGTCTACCACGGGTGAACAAACAAATTGCGACTTGACGCATTATGTTAAATTAAAAAAAGAGGCAAACCATGTGGGGCCTACCTTAGAGGCAAGGCTCTATACACTGGAGTACTTTTGATGTGCCTCGTCAACTCGCAGAACGAGGAGAAGCTTGCTTAGTACGTCGTCTCCCCCGCCCATGGGCGTGGTGGCTCGCAGGATGTGGTGAAGCTTGCTTAGCACGCCTTACGCCCGCTCCCTCGCCCATGCACGCGGTGGCTCGCAGCCCGAGGAGAAAATTTTACTACTCCCTCCGTTTACTCCTCGTCCCTACTACGTACTTTGGTTAGTACTCCCTCCATTTACTTATACAAGGCCACTATAAAAAATACATTTTGCCTCTATACAAGGCCACAAATAGTAATCGAGACAAAAGTTACTACTCCCTCCTTTCCAGTTTATGGCTCAATTTCAAAATCTCTCCAACCAAGGTAGACGGTGAGTGGTCGAATTAATTTCATAGTTTGCACAAGTCATTAGTACGCTCGTTTTTATCAAGAAGTTGTGTTTACCGAGGCATTAATTAGAACGAATGCATGAATGACCTTAAATTTCCATGAACTTGTACATGCATTGGTTAGTTTCCTCTTGACACTGCTTGCGTCGGGTGATCTAACGCACCTCGAAATCCAACATGTAATGGTACTACTACTAGTATAGTACTCCCCTGTCCCAGAATATAAGAGCGTTTTTGATACTATGTTAGTGTTAAAAACGTTCTTATATTTTGGGACAGAGGGAGTAGAATTGAGACTTATCAAACGAAAAACGAATGTTTTTTAGATGAGCCCTATAAACCCTAGTGGGTACGTACTCCGTAAAAACAGATTTTTCCAAAACTAAGTCGCTCCCTTTCATGAATTATGTAGTAGTATACTCCTCCGTCGACGCTCTGTTTCATGAATTATGTAGTAGTATACTCCTCCGTCGACGCTCCCTTTCATGAATTCTGTACTTCCTGTCGCCGACATGTGGGACATATAGCAACTGGGTCGACGTGTCAAGCACCAAATAATAGTGCAAAACAGCAGGGGGGACGCACCCCACTCGTACCGGCCCAGTAGTAGTAATGAGCAATGATACGTCAAATCACAATGCCGCACTTTCCCAGACGGACGAAGCAACCCTTATTTCACACTTCGGTTCGCCATCATCTGAAACCACGTACTAGTATCGCTTCTGCCTCAAGAGGGACACACGCATCGCCTTGGTACATCATGACACATGGGACCGCATGACAGGCCATGCTCCCCCGCCGATCGCTCGGTAAAATCACCTCATTTTTACTATACTTCCTCTGTATCGGTTTACTACATGGCATGCACGTTGTTCTAGGTTGAGAATTTAACTGGCTATATATGTGATGAACAGTACTCTAGCCTTTTAAAAATGTATACTTTTGTACAGTAGTACTATCGATGGATTGCGCCATGGAGCAAAACTTGAAATTAAAAAAAAGGTGGTACATATAGAGAGCGCTCATCGCCAAATTATGCATATAGTACTATTAAAAAAGCTACTACGTGCTTAATTGGGGTGCTAAATTCAATTAAAGAAATACTAGTAGTGTGTACATACTGAAGATTTAAAGTAACAAGAAGAAACATAACATAGTTCTCCTGGTGGCTCAGCACAACACACCCCTCAAATTAAACTAAGCACACCTGAAATTAAACTATGCAACTAATCCGGTAGACACTGCATTAGAAGTTTAGAACCACCATGAGCAACGACACTGCCACCTTACTCGGAGTCCTCGTCCACGTCCTCGACTTCGTACTTGTCCCTTTTCCTCTTGGCCGATACTTCTTTGCTTGAACCACACACTTGGCTGTTGCTCTTCATCCAACCCTTGTAGATATTGAAGCAAAGGTAGCCATCCATTGCAGCATAGTGGATGTGGTCTATATCTAGTACATTCCGCTGCCATGCATGACGATGAAACGTGTATGGAGGTTTCACCAGTTTACCGTACGAAGGATGAACCATGGCTCCTGCCAGGGTCAGCATTGAAGGCTGACGGGAGGGAACCAGCCGATTCTTCTGGAGGTCGAAGGGGTTGCCTACAACGAGGCCTATTCGACCCTGGATTTCTTTGTCGTTACCAACGTCTACAGTAACGAATTTGACTAGGTTGCTCCTGAGGAAGTCCTTAAAATCCTGGCACTCAACGTCGGCATGGCATATGTGGTAGACCATGCATAAGTCATGCACGCAAACCTGGATCATGGTGGGCTTCTTCCTCTCTTTGTCCTTTAGATCCTTCTCTCGTCCCAGGACTGTGGTTACTCAACATGTAGCCCAGAAACCCACTCATCATCTGAGTTTTCGAACATGCGCCTGAAGCGAGAAAGACATCCTTTCACCGTCGCGGAAGAACGGGTGTAGATGACGTCGAACTCATCGCCGGTGATGGTTCTAACCTTGTACTCACCGCCGATCATGGAGATTTGGGACACCATGGATTTGGGAGGAGGGTTAGGATTAGTGGAACTGCCGTAATGTGAATGGACGGGACGACTAGGAGCGAACCGCCGTAGTATTGAAGGATGTGCGGGGACGAGTAGGAGCGAACTGCTAGCGTGCGAACGGCAGGGTAGTGGCTTTCCATTCTCCCATGATACGGGCTTCCGAGATCCCTTGTATCTGAGATCAAATGGTTGCATGGCATGATTCTAGACCTATGGGTGAATATCCTATCCTGGAGGGTTATTCTACAAATTTTCAGCAACTTAGCATGCGACCGTTTGATCTCAGATCCAAGGGCTGCCAGCAACCCGTATCATGGTCGCGCCTACCACGATCATCGCATCGCTCGCGCGGCCGCGCCCTTGGAGATTTAACACGGTGCGTTAGGCTATCTGATGTTGGCATGTCATACATAGTCATCACTTAGTCACTCATACTACAACAAGGTTGGCTATAAGTGTATTTTTTGTTACTCCTCTCTATCTCTTTCTTCGTACTCAAGGAAGAAACGGTGCTAGTAAGCATGTGTATTTATTGCATTTGCCAAGGAGTGACCTCTTCCAATGAAATGGTGTTGCTAAGTTTGATTCATTTAATTAGCTATAGACTCAAAATTGTCTTTTCACCTAGGTACACGCGCTTAGCACCGTTTCTTCCTTGGGTCGCCAAACTAGTCTCTCTCTTCTTGATTAACTTGCCACATCAGACTTTATGCCTATGTGGCAAGCTTAAGCACCTGTAGGAGCAAGTAAAAGTAAGTACAATAGTATGCTTTACATGGCATTTTTGCATATGTGGAGGAAAGAGAGGCAAGAAAAAAGTGGAGAAGTGGGCTCTCATGCAAGAGCCAGCCTCTACTACATGGTGGAGCATTGGGAGAGGCACCTGTATGGAGGTGGTCAGGAATCTGGGAGACTCACGCCGGTCGTAGCGCCACAGTTAAAATGATAATGGCAAGTCAAATCACGGGGCCCCACCTGCCAGTAGTAACTCGCTGTCAAATCACACAGCCCTACGTTTGCAGCAACTACTTCCTTGTCTTCTCGCGTCTCTGTCGAACCGACTAGGCGGAACTGCCCCGCCGCCTACCGCGGAGGAAAAGCCCTGCCCTTGACTTTTAAATACAACTACATCCGCTTAAGAATCCAATGATATACTTTTTGTGACGCAGTAACTCCTATTTAGTTAGTCAAATGGATGACCTAGAACTACGTGCAGGCCCTATAAACCGAGACGCCAAAAAATAAAAGAAAACCGAGACGGAGAGGGTAGTTCAGCACATATATTTTTAGATCAATATAGTCGGGATTCACCAAGGAGCAAAACCAAGTGGTAGGCTGCTCCTGTCGTGTTGGCGTAACAACTCAAGCAGGGTCAGTCCGCACACGAAATGGCGACACACTTAACAGGACCCCTTTGGCTGACATGTGGCTCATCCACTGTCTTGTTCCTCGTGCGATGCACCAAATTACAGTTCGAAGCAGCAGTTGGAATTGGAGGCACCCCGGTCATAGCGTCGCAGTAGTAGAAAATGAGCGACGAGGGGTCAAATCACAAAGCCCCACATTTCCTGCATTAAGCTGGACGGACGAAGCAACCATCATTTCACTCTAGGGCGCAAGAGCATAAAGAAAAGAGAAAACAATGATGTGTGCAGCAGCTACCTAGGGCACCCTAGGGTAGGGGTCTCCACTGCAGATCCTTTTTTTTGAAAGCGCCTCCACTACAAATCGGCTTCTCCCTCGTCCTCTTGAAGAAAACCGATGATGAGTGCGGCGGTAGGGTTTGTAGGAGTACTACGGTGTGCGGGGCCATGTCATAGTAAACAGGTTTGAGCCGACGCCTTAAATATGTGTGGGCCGCTTGGTTTTACGGGAACGAGGCAGCATTTTGGGTTTGGGGACCAGTGGAGATATAGTACATACAAAAAATTGTGGACGTAGGTTCGACCGAAAGGCAATGATGCATGGGCCTTGCATTTTGATATACCCGGGGCCGCGTGAAATTTGCTACTCTACTCAAAAATACTAGTAAGGTACTCCCTCCGTCCATGAATATGTGTACTTCTAGCTTTTGTCTTAACTCAAAGTTTTAAAACTTTGACCAACTTTATAGGGAAAAGTAGCAGCATTTATGACACTAAATTAGTATCACTAGATTCGTTTTGAATTGTAATTTCATAATATATCAATTTTATGTCATATATGTTACTACTCTTTTGTATATATTTTGTCAAAATTTTAAAACTTTGACTTAGAACAAAGGCTAGAACTACACTTATTCGCGGACGGAGGGAGTACACATGTAATGAACGCATGAGATTTCGAAACCTAATTACGAATAAATACACACTATAGCATGTAAAGCTTTGAGTCATATATGCATGATTTAGATGTTCGTTTAGTTCTTATAGTTCATCTCATTCAAAATCAATAAGTTTTATAAAAATGTTAAGATTCATGGGGTTGTGCATTGTACTCCCTCCATTCCAAAATAGATGACCCAACTTTGCACTAACTTTGAGTTAGTGCAAAGTTGGGTCATCTATTTTGGAACGGAGGGAGTAAATCATAAAGTAAAAAACAAATAATGGCACACTATATAGTTCTTGTGCCATAGTTGCATGTTTTGGAAAAAAGCTACTAGTGGGTTGTACTATCTATTTAGGAATAGAAGATGTATACATGGAAGTTGTAGGGAAAGAGATGACATGGAGCATCTCAATTCCTATGAGTAGGGATTGGAAAAGAGATGTCATTTGGTTCACATCATAGGAAATTTTCTATTGAATCTAGAGATGACATGTATCTCAATTCCTATGAGGAGGGATTAGAAAAGAGATGTAATTTGGTTCATATCATAGGAACTTTTCTATTGAATATACGCTAATGTTTATTT
This sequence comes from Triticum urartu, assembly GCF_003073215.2. Classification (NCBI taxonomy): domain Eukaryota; kingdom Viridiplantae; phylum Streptophyta; class Magnoliopsida; order Poales; family Poaceae; genus Triticum; species Triticum urartu. Next base: position 103,923,948 of record NC_053026.1, on the reverse strand, counting down.
TCTGTTGAAATTAAGGGAGTATTGGAATCCATTCATTTGAACCAAGTGGCTCTAAAGCTATAGAAATGATATCATGTTTATTTCCTTTGAAATGTGGAGTATATGAATATATTCCTATGAACCAATTGGCTCTAAAGGAAAAAATCCTATAAAAATCATATCATATAGAGTTCCTATGATATTCCTCGACACTAAAGGATGCTTGAAATTGCTGCGGATGATACGATGGTCTTTCTTTGTAGACTCCTCACCCAACTTTATAGTTACCTCTCGAAGATGAATGAAATGACATATACATGGTATTCTACATGTGCAATTTGGTACACGAAAACTTGGTAAAAGTTTGCGAGGTTCGAATTTTCAATCAAGCTATATGCACTGCATTTCGGAACGGATGGAGCATACGGCAGTTGCTAACACTCACGTGGAAGATTTATGTGTAGGAGGAGTGGCTGTTCTGTTAAATGACATGGCAAAACTGACACTGTCGGATGCCAATCTAACGGTTCTTACGGCATTCGTCAGGAAAAGGCTTGTGGCGAACGTTTGTCGGATAATGATTTACGGACACATGCATTGCATTGATACGTGCCCCCTCTCTCTCACGCACACGCACCCTCACAAGTGACGACTCTCCCGAGTCCTCTCGCAGACTCGCACGTCGCACCCACCGTCTATCTGCAGGTAGACGTCACGCACATATGTGCTCTTCACACCCTACCCTCAGAACTTCTAAAAAACAAAAGACGGCGCGCACATTTTATTTTAGCTCACATGTCACACACTTGTACTATTATTCTTGCGGCGAACATTCTTTGGGCATAGTATATTGTACTCTCACAAAGAGAAGCGGTGCACGCACGCACTAGTTCTCTCACACCCACTCGCGGGTACACGTAGGAGCGCATTTTTTGAAGCTGGTACAACAAAATCACTCCACTATATATAAAAGCAGGAGCCTTAGCGCTTGCTTTACTAGGGTTCCTCTCGTTCACTCTCGCATGCCCTCCAGATCTAAGCAACACATAGGTGGCCACACTCTCTCTCAGCTCACGGCTGGTCACAAATCCGGCCGGACAACCTCGACCGGGGCAGGGGTGTAGGTGCATCGTTCACGCTGTCGTCGTCGGCGAGGGAGGAGACCAACGGCTGCCCGCGCGTCCCAATCGGCGGCCGTGCCGTTCTCTTCGAGAGAGCACCGGCTCGGGAGGGCCTCTGACCCCTTCTTCCTCCCTGCGGTATTGTGGCCAAGATGCGGCCTCCCGACGCTATCTTTGCGACATGCCGACGACCCTCAGGTATATATTCCTTCGAAACCTGCCTTGCTCTACTGCCCCAGCTCCCTTCATGTGGATCCTTTTCTACTTTCGTCCGTTGTTCCAAAGCCACCTGGACTTCTACTATTATTAGAAGTAAAGCTATTTCATACAGTCGACCCAAAGCGTTGGTTCACACATGGAAGAAAGTGGGAAAGTTGTAGCATGAATCTAGGACTTGGTTCTAAGAGGAAACGGGGGAAAGTAGTAATATCTGTCACTGTTTAAATAACCGTAGTTCTTATTTGCGCAAACAGGGATGTATGTCTCCATATCGTTTCGGGATGTCTGTCTCCGTATCGTTTCTATCCGCGCAATCAAAAGCACACACCTCAGTTTTAGTACAACTGTGCAAAATGAGATGGCTATCCCTCGTTGCCGTCCTCTAACCTCCCGTCTTCAAGGTATCCCTACATTGGTAGTTACTAAGGTAGAATGACCAACGCAATCTAAAAGAAGCTGATTCGTACATTTTACTTCCTGATTGCAGTGCAGGGACGAGCAATAACAACTGCATCCTAGTCCGGAATGCACTTTCTACCAGTTCATCCATGGACCGAGGACTAGCTGGCACGGCTGCACAGCAGTTTTTTGGACAGGTGCGCGGACAAGAGGCATTGTGGTCTGCTTATTTCTGCAAATAGTGGTGCTTAAATTTAGTGGAATGCACAAGAATTTCACCTGGTCAGTACACTGCATGGTTCAGTTCAGCATTCCAGCTGAGACCACAATTATAATTGGTTATTCTGGAATGAGAGAACCTAACCCTGAATGGTGGCAACAAGAAAAAACCAGAGTGAACTCCAGGAAATTTAAGCCTGTCGGGAGGCCCTTTGCTCAGAGAGAAGCCTTGCTTGTTTCTTCCTGATTTGTAAACCTTCTCACAACTTTGTCTTTTGCTGTGAACTAGTATATGTTTGATATGTTTTATGAATCATTGAGATGTATAAAATTGCTGAACTTATGCTTTCCAAGTTTTTTATGAAGACGAGTTTAATGTGAGTGTTCCACATGAGCACTGGACTAGCGTGTGAACGTTTGGAATTTATTACATTATGGCCTCAATTAACTGCATGAACCACGGTAACAAGATACATAGTTGCTTATATGACAGACAGCAGATTGTTGATTGTTAGCTGGTCGATAGCCTAGTGTTGAAGCAAGCTGAGCCAATGTGCCGTGTTTTGCACAACTGCTTACAAGTGGGGTAGCACCAACAGTGTTTACAAGCACTTATGTATACGTCAGCACACGGTTCTCGAACGAGTGCTCTATTTCATCAAAACACACACTGCTCGTATGATAAACCGTGACAACTTATGTCTTACCATGCCATATTCTTGAAAAAACTAGTGAGGACGCATCTGTTTCGGCAACAATTAGGATGGTTCTCACATGATTCACGGGCACACAAAAGTAGCAGCAGTTCCCATAGACGGATTCAAACAGAGTACTAGCCCCAGAGGGGTCGATAACAAGCATGGTTCGGGTAATTAGACACAATCCAAACTACTATTAAACACTAGCTGGGGCAACTATTTCATGCCTCGATCTAATTTGGGCTGGACACAAGACGGACCTTGCCATGAACATCATCGAGGACGTCCCGCAGTAGCTCAATCCTGTGAACCTTCATGAAGACAACCTTGTGGCCTTGCCACTGATAAACTTGTTTGTGGAGGCATGCCACATCATCTTCCTGCGTAAGCTTGACAACAATAGTATTCCTCACAAACGAAGGAGTAGCTTTGAACTTCTTGTGCTTTAGTACACCCTGGACAACACGCCTGACAATAGTGAGGCTGGAATACAACTCTTCATTGGTATAGCCGCAAATGGCTTCTAGGATCCAACTGTCAGGACCTCGATTCCAAGTCACATCGATCTAGCCGGTAACACCTCATATCACATTGCGGCCTCACGCACGGTATCCCCACGGGTGTCGCCTTACCATGGCCCGGGACCGTTTGCGCCTTTTGGCTCACGTATATGATAGTGTCGCTAGCATCCATATGACAGAGAACCCGGGCCGACATGGCTAGTTGAGAACCCAAGGTGGCCCAGACCTATGGAGACACGCATACATGAATAACATCGAGCATGTCGGTCATCAGCGAGTGAATTCATGCTGTAGCACTGGGCTAACAGGACTCCGGGGAACCCGGGCTGTATCAGGCTAGGCAGGACTCCGGATGTCACCGCGTGACATTTGCCCGAAGGGACAGACATAGGAACGAAGTGAAACACATGTCGGCCAGTCAAGTGTCCTGAGTAGTAGTGCTGGGCTAGCAGGACTTCGGTGAACCGAGCTGTAGCGGACTACTATGGCTCGAGGAACACTAGACTACATTTCCCCATATGAAAGGCTGCCAAGGATAAACAACTAGATTGTCGGATCCCACACATACCAAGCATTTCAATCATACACACAATATGCTCGATATGTGCAAATACAACATGGCATCACAACAAAACTCTACAACTCAAGTACTTTATTTAAAGGCTCTAGAGAGCCATACATAACATGTTCATACAGGTAGGGGTCACATGACCCGACACTCAAGTCATACAAACATACAAGCACATGTGGAAGCAAATAGTCTGAGTACAGACACTAGAAAGAAAGAAGGCTTCTCGAAGCCTGTCTATCTACATAGGGCCCTCCATGGCCAGGATCACCACCTGGGTGGCAAGTCACTCATTGACGTCGAGATCTACATAAAACCCATCGGAGGGGGCGGTGTTGTCGTCTGAAAACAGTAATTAAACAAACATGAGTACAAAGGTACTCAGCAAGTCTTACATCAGAACCTACTATACATGCTCATTCTCAAGAAGGTGGTGGAGTTATTGCAGCAAGCCAGCTTTGACTCTTGGATAAGCTATCCCACGAGACTCCACTAGTAAAATAGTTTTCGCGCACGAGTCCACTACTCACCAACACAATACTCCACCGGGGATCCTCCCTCGTCATCCTACGAGAGGGCCATCCTCAGTACTCACACTTATCTTGAGTCTTTTAGTAGTATCCATTAACTTGTCTATGAACTTTATAGGCAACCAAGTAGTCCTTTATCGCGGACGCGGCTATTCGAATAGTTTTATACCCTGCAGGGGTGTACTTCATCACACATGTTTCCACCACGTAGCGTCTGCACACGACATGTGCTCAGCAGACTTCAAGCGAAAACCGACGTGGGTGTAGACCACGATCTGACTAACCGCACAAGTCTCTAGTCCAGGTTTATCGCCTATTCAGGTTCCATCCGCAAGGAAATCCGGCCGGAGTGTCCTCAACGGCCCCAAATGATGTGTGCAGGGTTCCCGAGACACCAAACGGGCAACTCGGTACATCGTGCCACGGTGTATCTACCGCATCATAGCCCACCCCTAGGGTCAGTGCTATGCATGGCCGCCAACACATAACCTACAAACACCAGAAACTAGTTGCAACTCCTGGAAAGAGGACGAGAGGGGTCAGTAAGTCGAGCGGGGTCATATTTCAGGCCCCAATGTGTGGTAGTAACTGAATCTTAAATCACGCATACATATCTCAGTTCTTATGGACGGCCTCAATGAAACAACCCACCATGTACTCCTAGATGGCCTCTCATCGATACCTTTACCAAAACATGTTCAACACATCCCTCACATTACCGACATAATCATTTCACTCTAGCCCATCACCCAGATGAACCAGACCTGACACAACTCTAAGCATAGCAGGCATAGCATGGTAGGAAACACATACATGGCTCAATAAACTCCTACACATGCTAGTGGGTTTCATCTAGTTACTGTGGCAATGACAGGTCATGCGGAGGATAAGGGTTCAACTACCATAGCACACAGCAGTTTGAAATGTTGTTGTCTTAATGCAGTAAATGAGAGCAGAGGCGAGAACATGGGATTGTATCGATATGATCAATGGGGCTGCTTTGCCTGATGTAGTGGTAGTAGGGTACTGCCCTTCAGACGGATATTCGGGGTTATCCTCGGAGGGAGAACCTACCACGAAGGACACACAGAACGTAATCAACACATGACAATATGCAACAATATGATGCATGCTATGACATGGCAAAATGATGTGTCCTGCCTAATGCAATGTGAAACAAGTTGAAAAGGGTCCATTTGAACCAAAGATTCAAATGGAAGTTAAAGTTCTTATGCATAAAAAGTGTATTAGCTTGTTTCACCTAAACAGCAAGATTAAAGTGGTTTGTCATGCATAACACCATTACAGATGGATAGATTGAATTTTTCTGATCATTTTTCATATATAATTTGTTTGATTTGGAGCTATGGTTGATTTTCTATGATTTTTAGAAGTTTTGGCTATTTTCTAGAATTTCCTATATAAAAATAATTCCAAAAAAAGAATAATTGCGTTAGCACTGCGTCACTGTGACGTCAGCGAGTCAAAGGCGCCAGGGCCAGTCAAACCTGACTGGTGGGCCCTGTCTGTCAGTGACTCAGCTAACTAACATGATTAAGTTAGTACTAATTAACCGTCAATGGGGCCTCGGCCCACATGTCAGTGACCTAAACTAACTAAAATTAGTTAACACTAATCCTAAACTGATTAATAGGTCAGCCCCACCTGTCATAGGCTCAGGGGGGAAGTCAACTTGGGCCCACACGTCAGTCCACGGGTCAAAACATGGACAACTCGCCGGCGGCTTGACGCCGGCGACGACAGACGCGGCGGAGGGGCTCGGGTTTTGCCCACAGTCGACCAAATCGACTGTTGTTTGGTCCTACGCGTAGCTAGGGGAAAGCCGCGGCGTTTGGTGGCAGTGGGCGGAGCTAGGGTGGCCGGAAACGTCGCCGGCAACGACCTTGGCGGTCACCGGAGTTCGGGCGAGGATAAACCCGAAGCTACGGGGCACGGCGAGGCGCGGGGAGTGGCGCATTAGGCTCCTGGAAACGTGGTGAGTGTGGTGACGCGCTCGGAATCGAGCTTACGCGCCTGTGGCCACGGCGGCGACATGGCCGGCGGAGCCGAGCTCTCGGGCTCAACGGAGCCCGCGGTTAGAGGGAGAAAACAGCAAGGAAAGAGAGGGGAACAGAGAAGGAGCTCACGGGGAGTGTAGCAGTGGCCTCAGCGAGCTCGGGGAGGCATCAGGGGCGGCGTACGGTCGCCGGCGATCTCGGCGGACCGAGGTTGAAGACGAGCTCGGTGAAGACGCTCGGGGGCCTCCGGCGGGGCGTGGCTCGATGGGGCGGTCGAGGAGGGAGTGGCGGAGCTTCAGGACACGGTGGATCGGCGCGTTGACGATGGTGGGCACAGTTACGATGGTGGAACGGCGGCGGCTGCGTCGGCCATGGCGGAGGGGAGCGAGGGAGAGAGGCAGGGGGAATGGGTGTGTCCAGGGGGTTCAGTGCGCGACGTGGAGGTCGTCCAGGCCAGCAGAGCGGCGAGGGGAGGAAGCAGGGTGGCGGGCAGCTGCGTGGCACGCGCTGGTCCCGGCGTCGAGCAGCTGCCTGCCTGCCTGGCCAAGCCAAGCAGCTCGCTGGAGCGTTGGCTGGGCTGTGCCGGCAGGTGGGCCTGCTGGGTGGGCGCCAGGTAAGATCTAACTCTCTCTCTCTTTTCTGTTTTGATTTTATTTATTTCCTGCTATGTGTATTGAAATAAAATAAATACTATTTCATTTCCAAAAACTCTGGAAATATTCAGAGGCACATTTGGGAATATTCTCAACTGCCTAAAAATGCTTCCAAGATTATTTGAGCACTTTAAAATATTTATAGCATTTAAAATGCCCAAATTCAAATACTTATGGCTTGTTCAAAAATCCAGAATGGCTCCATAAATTGCAAGACCATTTTTGGCAGAGGTTTTAGTCAAGACCAAAAATGGTGGGCTTTTATGAAGGCATTTGGGTTCATTGAAATTCCAATTGTTGGAAATTAGCATTTTCAGGGGGGTGTTGGGGTTGATTAGGCCCCATTTCAAGTTTAAAAGAAATCTAAACATGATGCACATGTTCATCCAATCCTAATGCATGACTAAAAGCAGGGATGTGACAACTCACCCCCACTCAAAAGAATCTCGTCCCGAGATTTAGGATCCTCCGGGAAGAAGGTGGGGTACTCGAGTCGAAGACGATCCTCCCTTTCCCAAGTGGCTTCTTTCTCGGAATGGTGTGACCATTGAACCTTGAGAAACTTGATATTATGGCGTCGAGTGGTACGCTCGGCTTGATCAAGGATACGAACGGGATTGCCAGGGTTTCTGATCCACGGGCACCTATGGGACCGGCGGACCGGGTCCCTTTTGGTTCGGCGGGGGGCGGAGGTTGCGCAAAGAGCAGATCGAGGCGAAGCAAGCGGGGTGTTGGTCGTGCGAGGAGTAAATCGAGGCGAAGCACGCGAGCGATTTACCCAGGTTCGGGCCGCAAGGATGCGTAAAACCCTACTCCTGCTTTGTGGATTGGTATTGATTTCTAGCTCGGGAGCGAGCGTGAGTGTGTGGGATTGCTGAACCTCGCGAGAGATCTCGACGTGGCCGACCCCCTCTACGTTGCACACGGGCCTCCTTTTATACTCAAGGGGTTACCGACATAGAGCAACGGGGGCCAAGGGCAAAAATGGAAAGGGTGCCGTGGGTAGGCACAACTAGCTGCTACAGTGTTATCATACCTAACCCTGACAGCAGGGGACAAGGGCATTAAATACCCGTCTGTGTCACCTAGACAGCACCGAAAGGGACCGCTAGGGACGCCACCGTCTTGCCACGATGGCTGTCTTGTCAGCGCCTGCGTGCCACCGCACGCCCCTAGCTGCACAGCCTCCTGCCACGTGCGCTCGGGAGGGGCCCCGGAGCGACACGTGGGTGGATGTGCTGGAGCGCGGGCGTGGAGTGGGGGCTTGCCGCAGCAAGCGCCTTGCCGCGGCCGTCGACTTGTCGCTTCCGGGAGCTTGTCGCTCGCCGGGCCTTGTCGGGGCGCGTAGCGCGCCGCGGCAAGTTCCTTGGAATGCCTCGGACGGCCCTCCCGGCAAGCGCCTCTTGCCGGGGCCTTGGGACGCTTCTGATGGCCTTCCCGGCAAGCTCCTCTTGCCGGGGCCTTGCCTTCTTCCCGGCAAGCTCCTCTTGCCGGGGTCTTGTCTTGAGTACTTTGTTCTTGAATGGTCTTCAGAGGGACCACAAGGAATCTTGGCGGTGACCTGGCAGGCCTTGCCGCGGGACGCTGCTACTGCCCGTGCACAAGTTCGGGGTACAAGGGTACCCCTACTCTAGTACACCGACAGGAGCCCCCGGGCCTGGGCCAGACACGGTGCCGAGCGCTGTTGGGCCAGGCCCAAAACAGTGCACGGGCACGCGCGGCCTAGGTCACGCCGCGTATCTCTCCGCTTCCATCGCGCACGCCCGTAACGGCGCGCGTCGAACGCGGCGTCGTGGGTGACGCGGGCGGCGCGCGCGCGTGGGGCTAAGCCCCGCGAGCATGCGTCAAGCCATGATGAAGGGGAACGGCCCACGCCCTCTTCTCCAAACGGAGGTAGGCGTGGGGGCGTGCCGCATTTACTGGACGGGGCCGGTGCGCGATTTCCGAAGCGCCCACTCCCCGAGATCACGGGGTAGGGTGAGGCCGCCCCATCCGTCGCCTCAGTTCTGCATCTCCGCCACGCGGCTCCCATGCATTTGGGATCGCGGACGGCGGGAGCGGGAACCTGGGCCGTTGCGAGCAGAGGGGACGGGTCGGCCCGCCTCCCTGCTCTTCCTGTGCCTTGATTCGCTGAGCGGGGCGGCTGGGCTCCCACTTCGCTCCTTTATAAGGAGCGGGAAGGGAGCACCGAAGCCTGCACTCTCCCGTCTCCTCTTTTCTTCAGCTTCTGCTCCCCTTTCTCTCATTCGCCATGGAGAAAGGGAATCCTGGGCCTTCATTGGTGGCGGCGAGGGTCGCCGCCAGACAGGGCACCCTCCCTTTTTCCTCGCTCGTGGTGGCAGAGCCAGCCGTAAGTGGAAGAGGGAGGGGGCAAGGTCGTGGACGGGGTCGAGGACGAGGTCGAGGCGCTCGAGGAAGAGGCGGACGGGGCGACGCGCCAGCTTCGCCCCCGCCGGCGGCTCCTCCCCCCGCGGCGGTCCATATAGGGGACAACCCTTGCGAGTTTTTCGTCAAGCTGCGCCGGGTGCCTCGTCGTCGCCTCCGGCTTCCGGCTCCGTTCGCGGGCGCGATGGAGTCGGATCCGCCCGAGACTCTGAGATTACACATGAGGGGCTGTGGGATTAGCGGCACGCGAGTCCGCGTGGCATTCCCAGCCCCTGGTGTGATGTATCTGGATCGAGGGTGGAAGACGTTCGCCCACATCCACAGCTTGACGGGGGGACTCACCCTCCATTTTAAGCTGGTGGAGGGCGATCTCCTTTCCGTCAAGGTCTTCGGGTGCTTCGGCACCCGGGCGAAGTGCTGCGTGGACAGCTCCTCCGATAGCGAAGGCTCCTCCTCGAGCGAGAGTGACGAGGAGGAGAGCGGCAGTGATGGTGAGGGTGGCGGGCGGCAGGACGGCAGGACGGCGGCTCCGACTAGGTGTCGGGCGCCGTCTCGGGCGGCACCGGCGACCCTATCATCCGCGGCGCCGGCTTCTCGAACTCCCCGGGGGCGTCTCCTTGGGCGGCTGGCGTAGGGAGGTCGCGGAAGGGGAAGAGGGCTGGCGACAAGGCCGTCAGGTCGGAGTACGAGGGCATGGTGCCCTCGACAGCGTGCTGACGTCCTGCCGCCCCTCCTTCGCACCCTTCTCCCGGCGTCGCCATCACCGTCCGGCCCCCGGATGTTCTCTTGGTGTCTTCTGGCACCTGTAGCTCGCCTTGGCGCCCTTTCCCCTTTTCGCCCGCTTGTTCTACCTCCTGAAGAGAGGGACAGGAAAAGGATTACGGGCACCTTATCTTTTTAATTGTAAGCCTTCGGGCCTTTAGCTGTATCTTGTAATCCTCTCTTTCATGTTTTTCATCCTCTATGGACTGTACCTGTATGGGATGTTTTTTGATGAAAAGGGGATGTTTGCCGGGTTATTTGCCTCGCGGGTCGAACCCACGCCAAGGAGCAAATCCTTGGTATCTCTCGGACAGGCATTCCATTCCCCGACAACAAGCCCCGCCGCCTTCCCACGCCGCTCGACCTTTCTCGCGCCTTTGACGGAGGTGGGAACGAGGTGGGCGCGGCCTCCTCGTTTCATCCCTTCTGCTGCCGCGACTATGACCAAACTTGGCCCCGGGAACGCGCTCCAGGGCCTAGAGTCGGGGGAGCACGGCAGTTTCCGGGAAGAAACGGGGTTTCGCATTCCCCAGTCCATAAGAGGATGCATGAAGTGGGATAAAAGACTTATCTGATATTGCAGCCCCCGGCAACTCTGGCTTGCCGGGGGTGACATCTTGGCATTCGCAACCCCCGGCATTCTTGCCGGGGCCCAGATGCCGGCACGCCCTTCTTCTCCTTTTCGCCTCCAGGTGGCCTGGCCAGGACGTGCGAGCCCTGCGAACGAAGGAAAAGCAAAGGGACGGACACTCGACCTCTAAGCTAGGGGTTAGCCGCTGTTAGGGACTATCGACCCTAACCAAGGATGAGACTCAAACTCAATCTAGCATGCATGCTATAGCCCTCGGGGTATGCAGCGCTTCATTTTCTGGTGCTCAGGGTCTGCGCCTGGCTCTGTACAGAGGTTTACATGCAACAGCGGCAAGACTCGTACAGAAAGGTGGTTGCCGGACGGGGTCCGGCAACCGCGCCTTACGGGTAAAACTTACGAAGATGCTCGATGTTCCAGGAGTTACTCACTGGAAAGCCATCTTCGGTCTCAAGGCGGACAGCGCCAGGCCTTGTGACTCGTTTCACCCGGTAAGGGCCTTCCCACTTCGGCGTCGACTTGTTTGGATCTTGGCCGACTGAACGCGCCAAAGAACAAGGTCGCCTTCCTCGAAGCTTCTGGCACGGGCTGGGAGCGACGGCTCGCACAGCGGCCTGAAGACGATCTTCCTCAAGGAGCAGCGCGTCATCTTGCAGCAGCCGCTCTTGCTCAAGCTCATCATGAGCGAGCACTCGAGGTGACCCGTATACGAGTTCCATGAGGATATCTGTTCCTGCGCCAGGGTCTGCGCCTGGCTCTGTACAAAGGATTACATGCAGCACCGGCAAGACTTGCACAGAGAGGTGGTTGCCGGACGGGGTCCGACAACCGCGCCTTACGGGTAAAACTTGCGAAGATGCTCGATGTTCCAGGAGTTGCTCACTGGAATACCGTCTTCGGTCTCCAGGCGGACAGCGCCAGGCCTGGTGACTCGTCTCACCTGGTAAGGGCCTTCCCACTTCGGCGTCAACTTGTTGGAATTCTTGGCGGACTGAGCGCGCCGAAGAACAAGGTCGCCTTCCTCGAGACTCCTGGCATTGATTCTGCGGCTGTGGTAGCGGCGCAGAGCTTGCTGGTAGCGAGCAGCTCGCACAGCAGCCTGGAGACGATCTTCCTCAAGGAGCAGCGCGTCCTCTTGCCGCAGCCGCTCTTGCTCAAGCTCATCATAAGCGAGCACTCAAGGTGACCCGTATACGAGTTTCGTGGAGGTAACTGCCTCTGCTCCATAGACTAGAGCAAAGGGTGTCTGTCCAGTGGCTCGATTTGGCGTCGTTCTGATCGACCAAAGAACCACCGGTAGCTCCTCGATCCAGTTTCTTCCACACTTGTGCAGCCTGTCGAAAGTTCTGGTCTTGAGCCCGCGCAGCACCTCGGCGTTTGCCCTCTCCGCTTGACCGTTGCTCCTTGGGTGAGCAACAGAGGCGAAGCAGACTTTGGCGCTGAGATCATGGATGTACTGCATGAAGGCGTGGCTCGTGAACTGTGTGCCGTTGTCGGTGATTATCTGGTTAGGGATCCCGAAGCGGCAAACAATCGTCCTGAAGAACTTGACGGCTGACTGTGCAGTCACCTTCCTCACTGGTTCCACTTCCGGCCACTTTGTGAACTTGTCGATTGCGACGTACAAGTACTCAAAGCCCCCGACAGCTCGGGGGAAGGGGCCGAGGATGTCGAGCCCCCAGACCGAAAATGGCCAGGATAAAGGGATCGTCTGGAGAGCTTGAGCTGGCTGGTGTATCTGCTTGAGCTGGCTGGTGCAGTTGCATCCTGGAGGGCTGTTGGCCAGAAGAAACCTTGCCGGAATTCTTTGCCGACGAGTGCTCTTGCGCCAATGTGGTGACCACATATGCCTCTGTGTATCTCTGCCAACAGCTTCTGTCCGTCTTCCCGGGGAATGCACCTCAATTTCACTCCGTTGAGTCTTCTTCTGTACAGCGTCTTGTCGACGAACTGGTACATACTTGACTGCCGGGCTACTCTTTCGGCTTCTTCTTGCTCTTCGGGAAGTTCTCCCGTCTGAAGGAAACGGACAATCTGCTGCGCCCATGTTGGAGCCTGTGGCTCGACAACAAGGACTAAAGGCGACTCTGCTGCTGCGGGAACATCCGCTTCTACGGCGAGAAGCTGTGTCTCTGCCGGAGCTTGACGTTCCGCGACAAGCTTGCCGGGAGCTTCAGCTTCAACGGAACAAACCCTAGGGCTTGCCGGAGCATCCGGCTCACCGGCGCTCTTGGCGTTGATCTTGGAGGTTGCTGCGGGAATATCTGCTTCGACGGCGAGAAGTTGTGTCCCTGCCGGAGCATGATATCCCGCGACAAGCTTGCCGGGAGCTTCAGCTTCAACGGAACAAACCCTAGGGCTTGTTGGAGTATCTGGCTCACCAGCGCCTTCAGAGTTGATCTTGGGGACCTTCTTGGTGGCGGCTTCGGGAAGCTCTGCCGGCAGGTAGTCACCAGGAATCAACTTCCTCTTCTTGCTTTGTCCAGTTGATGGTGTTACGGACGGTTGAGTCAGCTTGAGCACAAAGGTCCCTGGTTCCACAGGTAACTTAAGTGCGGCGCACTTTGACAGGCCATCAGCAATGGCGTTCTGAGTTCTCGGAACGTGCTCCATTTGCAGGCCGTCAAAGCGCTCTTCTAGCTTTCTCACTTCGTCGACGTAAGCTTCCATCAACGGACTCTGATAATTCTTGTTTACTTGGCGGACGACAAGCTGTGAGTCACCCCTGACAATGAGCTTCTTAATCCCAAGGTCTGCCGCGATCCTGAGACCGGCAAGCAATCCTTCATACTCTACAGTATTGTTTGTTGCTTGCTCCTTGGGAAAGTGCATCTGGACTATGTACTTGAGGTGCTCTCCGGTGGGCGCGATAAGCAGCACACCGGCGCCGGCGCCTTGCAGCGAGAAAGCACCATCAAAGTACATCAGCCACTCTTTGCTTGCTTCTTTGTCGGGGATGCTCGTCTCCAGGGTTTCTTCGTCCGGAGTTGGCGTCCATTACGCTATGAATTCTGCCAATGCTCTGCTCTGGATAGTTGAAGTTCTTTCAAACTTGAGACCAAAGCTTGACAGTTCCAGTGCCCACTCAACAATCCTGCCTGTCGCTTCAGGATTCTGCAGTATCCTCTTCAGCGGAAAGCGAGTGACCACTGTGATCTCATGTGCTTGGAAGTAATGGCGCAGCTTTCTCGAGGCCATGAGAAGGCCGAAAAGCAGTTTCTGCACACCAAAGTACCTTGACCTAGCCCCTTGCAAGAGGGAACTGACAAAGTAAACTGGGCGCTGCACCGTTTTCTTCCGTATCTCCTCGTGTATCAGCGCGGGTTCATCTTTGTCGGGACCAGAGCTTGTCGGGGGAGCCCCCTGCTTGTCGCTGGATGCGCTTGCTGCGGTTGCTGGCTCATCATCCGCCTCCCTCTCTGCCACTAACGCAGCACTAACCACTTGATTGGTTGCCGCTATGTACAGCAGCAACTTCTCTTGTGGCTTAGGCGCGACAAGTATTGGAGGGGAGGACAGGTATCTCTTCAGGTCTTGCAGTGCAGCCTCCGCGTCCGGAGTCCATTTCATTGGACCTGCCTTTTTCAATAGTTTGAAAAATGGCAGGGCGCGCTCAGCAGACCGAGAGATAAACCTGCTGAGAGCAGCCACGCAACCGGCAAGTTTCTGAACATCTTTGACGCGCTTCGGGGCTTCAATCTGCTCAATGGCCTTGATCTTGTCGGGGTTGGCTTCAATCCCCCGCTGAGACACGAAGAACCCGAGAAGCTTGCTGGAGGGAACTCTGAACATGCACTTCTCTGGGTTGAGCTTGAGGCTGATCTTGCGCAGATTTGCAAAAGTCTCGTCCAAGTCTTGGATCAGGGTTGCTCTGTCCTTGCTCTTGACCACTATATCATCCATGTAGGCTTCCACATTTCTGTGTATTTGTGGCTCAAGAGCAATATGGACTACTCTTGCAAATCTTGAACCGGCATTTTTTAATCCGAAAGGCATTCGTACAAAGCAGTACGTACCACATGGAGTAATAAATGCGGTTTTTTCTTCATCCTCCTCTGCCATGAAGATCTGATGATACCCGGAGTATGCATCAAGAAATGAAAGCAAATCACACCCAGCTATGGAGTCAACAATCTGGTCAATGCGTGGCAAAGGAAATGGGTCTTTGGGACAAGCTTTGTTAACATCGGTGAAATCGATGCAAAGCCTCCATTTCCCGTTTGCCTTGCGCACGACTACAGGATTGGCCAACCACGTGGGATGGAGCACTCCTTTGACGAGGCCTGCTGCTTCCAGTTTCTTGATTTCCTCCGCAATGAATTCTTGGCGCTCCACCGCCTGCTTCCAGACTTTCTGTTTGACGGGCCGCGCATGAGGACAGACGGCAAGGTGGTGGTCAATCACTTTCCTGGGAACACCGGGGATGTCAGACGGTTGCCATGAAAACACGTCGACGTTCGCCCGCAGGAAAGCAACGAGCGCGCTTTCCTATTTAGGGTCAAGCGTGGCACTGATGGTGAAGGTACCACCAGCGCCATCCTCCTTGGCAGACACCTTCTTCGTCTCTGGCGGAGCCGCCATCGTCTTCTTGTGCTCGCCGGTGGAGCTCGATGGTGCGTCCTCGACGACAGCGCAACACTCCGAAGAGGCGCGCTTGCCGGAGTGGGCACCAGAGCTTTTGCCGGACTCGGTTTTTTTGCCGGTGGAGCTCGATGGTGCGTCCTCGACGACAGCGCAGCACTCCGAAGAGGTGCGCTTGCCGGAGTGGGCACCAGAGTGCCTGCCGGACTTGGTCTTCTTGCTGGTGGAGCTCGATGGTGCGTCCTCGACGGCAGCGCAGCACTCCAAAGAGGTGCGCTTGCCGGAGTGGGCACCAGAGTCCCTGCCGGACTTGGTCTTCTTGCCGGTGGAGCTCGATGGTGCGTCCTCGACGGCAGCGCATCACTCCGAAGAGGTGCGCTTGCCGGAGTGGGCACCAGAGTCCCTGCCGGACTTGGTTTTCTTGGTCCCGGGAGCTTCAGCGGCAAGTGGATCGCGGTCTGCTGTGGCTGCTGCTTCCCGGTAGATCTTGTCGGCACAGATAAGAGCGTCCTTCTTGTCGCCAGGGACAGAAATGACGCTTATCGGGCCTGGCATCTTCAGCATGTTATACGCGTAGTGAGAGGCCGCCATGAACTTGGCGAGCGCGGGACGGCCAAGTATCCCATTGTAAGGTAACGGGATATCAGCAACATTGAACGTGACCCTCTCAGTCCTGAAGTTTAACTCGCTGCCGAATGTTACCGGCAGCGTGACCTTCCCCTTCGGCTTGCTCCTTCCCGGGTTGATTCCTTGGAATGTGCCGGTCTCATCGAGCTCGCCGTCAGGGATCTGGAGTTTTCGGAGCACAGCGGAGGAGATCAGGTTTAAGCTGGCCCCGCCGTCGACTAGCATCTTGGTGACCTTGAGGTTGCGGATGGTTGGTGAAACCAACATCGGCAGACACCCGACCGCGGTTGTGCGATCGGGGTGGTCCTCAATGTCAAAGATGATAGGCGTGCTGGACCACTTCAGAAGCTTGCGCGATTCGATGGGTGGCTCCGCTGCATTGACTTCTCGCACCCACTGTTTGAGTTGGTGGTGCGAGGTATGCAGGGAAGCACCCCCGTCAACACACACGACCTCTGTGGCTTTCTGAAACTCCTGCTCACTGGTCTCAACGTCGTCCATGTCTTCATCCTCGCCGTCGTCGTCGTCATTGTCGCGACCGCGGGGAGGTCTGTCTCCTTGCCGCTGCATGGCCTTGCCGCGGCGTCCTTCCTGGCCAGTGCGCTTCTGGCCAGGTTTCTCGGCACCCCCTTGGGCTCTTTCTTTGTCGCGCTGCTCGTACTCAGCCCTCTGTTGCTGGACGAGCTGCTCGACCTTCTTGCAGTTCTAGAGGTCATGGCCCTTGGTGCGGTGAATCTTACAGTATCGCTTGCTGGAGCCGTCCCGCTTGTCGGCGACCGCCACAGCCTGACAGTTGGTGCACGCGGCAACTTCCTTGCCGGAGCTACCAACTGTAGCCTTTGTGGCGTCACCTTCATTGACGGACTGCTCAACGACCAGCACCTCGTTGTTCTGCTTCTTCCTGTTGTTGCGCTGCCGGCTTCTCTTTGCCGGGGCGGCATCCTCACTGTCAGATCCTCCTGCTCCAGTGCTTTCTCCGGGGAATTTCCTCCCCTCCTCAGCGCGTGCACATCTGTCGGCCAGGGCATAAAGCTCGCTGACGTCCCGAATCTTGCACATCGCCAGCTCCTCCCGCATCCTGCGGTTACGCACGTTCTGATGAACGCGCTGATTACCGCGGCGGGGTGGATATTTGGGATGTTGTGGTGTACACGGCTGAACCTCTGGATGTACTGGCGCAAGGGCTCTCCTTCCTTCTGGACGAGCAGATGAAGATCGCTCTCTTGGCCATGAGGTTTGTGGCCGCCTGTGAAGGCGCCAACAAACTGATGGCACAGCTCAGCCCAAGAGGATATGGAGTTGTCCGGCAAGTGCATGAGCCAGGACCTGACGTTGGGCTTGAGTACCAGCGGGAAGTAGTTGGCAAGGATCTTGTCGTCTCGCCCCCCAGCAGCCTGCACCGCGATGGTGTAGATGCTGAGGAACTCCGACGGATGCAACTTGCCGTCGTACTTCTCTGGTACGTCGGGCTTGAAGTTCTTCGTACTGGGCCACTGGACTTGCCGCAGCTCACGAGTGAACGCAGGGCAACCTACCGGGTACGGCAGGTCGCCTAGTTCCCCTGGTGCATGCATGTCGACAGAGGGCCCAGCGCGCTGGTCTGACTGACGTCGCCCTTCTCTCCGGCGCTCGATGCGTGTACGAGCGTCTTCCCGCTGCCGTTCTTGAAGGACTTGTCGTTGGTCGCGACGAGCTCGCGGATCCGACGACGCGGCGGAGTCGCTGTCGTGGCGGATCCGGCGGGTCGGCGATCTTGGCCTTCGGGGTGGGGAGTGCACAGTAGTTGCACCCCCACCAGTCTTGTCTCCACCGGTTTGCGCCTGGCTGACTCGCTGCGGCTGCAACGTGCTCGGCTGCCGAGGAGTGTCGCCGTTGGCAAAGCCGATGAGACTCTGGATAGTGGCCCTCCAGTCGTCGATCTTGTCCGCCGCTGGAGGGTAGTCTAGGAGCAGCTGAGCTCGTGCCATAGCTTCCGCTGCGGTGGCGGGCGGCGGTAGCGAATGGTGCGAGGAGCGGGATACGCTCAGACTCCTAACCACGTTAGAAGGAGCAGTATCCCGTCCAGGCGACCGTGTCTCGCTCGCGCCGGCTTGTTGACGCGCATGGTGGTCCTGGGCGCTCCGGGATCCACCAGCTCGATCTTGATCTAGCGAGCGCATGGTACCGTGAGTACCATGACGCTGCCGGTCCCGCGCCTCCTGAGATGGGCGCGGTGCATGCACGGACGCCGAGGTCTTGGAGTGCGCCCGGTCGTTGTGGGAGCCAGCCACGCCGCCGATGGGCAGCGCAGCCTTACCCTGGGACCTGGCAGCACCAAGAGTTCCCTCGTCGATGCGTGCCCTTCCGCCGGCGCCTGCCCCATCGTCCGTTTGCTCCGGCGGTGGGTGGCTCGGCGCGGACGGAGCAGCCGCCTCCGAAACTTTCTTCTTCGGTGGCATGTTGATGAAGATGGTGAAGATCGATGAAGAAGATGAAGATCTAGCCCGCAAGAACGCCGGATCTGATTCACACAACTTCGACGCCCCCTACCTGGCGCGCCAGAGATGCCGGGGTTTCTGATCCACGGGCACCTATGGGACCGGCGGACCGGGTCCCTTTTGGTTCGGCGGGAGGCGGAGGTTGCGCAAAGAGCAGATCGAGGCGAAGCAAGCGGGCGGTTGGTCGTGCGAGGAGTAAATCGAGGCGAAGCACGCGAGCGATTTACCCAGGTTCGGGCCGCAAGGATGCGTAAAACCCTACTCCTGCTTTGTGGATTGGTATTGATTTCTAGCTCGGGAGCGAGCGTGAGTGTGTGGGATTGCTGAACCTCGCGAGAGATCTCGAGGTGGCCGACCCCCTCTATGTTGCACACGGGCCTCCTTTTATACTCAAGGGGTTACCGACATAGAGCAACGGGGGCCAAGGGCAAAAATGGAAAGGGTGCCGTGGGTAGGCACAGCTAGGTGCTGTAGTAGGCACAGCTAGCTGCTACAGTGTTATCATACCTAACCCTGATGGCAGGGGACAAGGGCATTAAATACCCGTCTGTGTTGCCTAGACAGCACCGAAAGGGACCGCTAGGGACTCCACCGTCTTGCCACGATGGCTGTCTTGTCAGCGCCTGCGTGCCACCGCACGCCCCTAGCTGCACGGCCTCCTGCCACGTGCACTCGGGAGGGGCCCCGGAGCGACACGTGGGTGGATGTGCTGGAGCGCGGGCGTGGAGTGGGGGCTTGCCGCAGCAAGCGCCTTGCCGCGGCCGTCGACTTGTCGCTTCCGGGAGCTTGTCGCTCGCCGGGCCTTGTCGGGGCGCGTAGCGCGCCGCGGCAAGTTCCTTGGAATTCCTCGGACGGCCCTCCCGGCAAGCGCCTCTTGCCGGGGCCTTGGGACGCTTCTGATGGCCTTCCCGACAAGCTCCTCTTGCCGGGGCCTTGCCTTCTTCCCGGCAAGCTCCTCTTGCCGGTGTCTTGTCTTGAGTACGTTGTTCTTGAATGGTCTTCAGAGGGACCACAAGGAATCTTGGCGGTGACCTGGCAGGCCTTTCCGCGGGACGCTGCTACTGCCCGTGCACAAGTTCGGGGTACAAGGGTACCCCTACTCTAGTACACCGACAGGGATATTCCCGATATGAGAGGTTATCTTGTAGATCAAGCGTTTCGTGGTCCACTCCACGGATAGGATCCGCGAAGCAACGCCTGAGTTGAGAAACGTGGAAGACATCGTGAACTCTGGAAAGATGCGAAGGTAGGTCCAATTGGTAGGCAATTTCTCCTCGTCTTGCAAGAATGCGAAAAGGTCCAATGTAACGAGGAGCCAATTTGCCTTTGATACCGAAACGATGGGTTCCCTTTAACGGAGTAACCCGAAGGTAAGCCTTCTCGCCGACTTCATAAGTCATGAGCTTATGTTTACGATCATATTGGCTCTTTTGGCGAGATTGGGCTGTTTTCAATTTCTCACGAATAACGCGAACCTGCTCTTCTGCTTCCTGAATCATATCCGGGCCAAAGAGTTATCTTTCCCCGGTTTCTGACCAGTTAAGAGGCGTTCGACATTTTCGTCCATAGAGAACTTCGAATGGAGCTTTGCCCAAGCTAGCTTGATAACTATTGTTATAAGCAAACTCCGCGAATGGAAGGCATTTCTCCCAACCCATTCCGAATGAGATGACAGAAGCTCGGAGCATATCTTCCAAAATTTGATTGACTCGCTCTACTTGACCACTTGATTGAGGATGGAAGGCGGTGCTAAAAGAGAGAAGAGTTCCCATAGCATTTTGGAAACTTTCCCAAAATCGAGAGGTGAAGAGACTTCCATGGTCTGAGTTAATTTCCCATGGGACACCATGAAGAGATACTATTCGGGAGATGTATAATTCAGCTAGCTGGCTAGCGGTGATACTCTCACGAACAGGTAGAAAGTGGGCTACTTTGGAAAGACGGTCGATCACGACGAAGATGGCATTATTCCCTCTCTTGGTCCTGGGAAACCCAGTAATGAAATCCATACTGATTTTATCCCATTTCCACTCAGGAGTAGCCAAAGGTGAAAGGGTGCCAGCAGGCCGTTGATGCTCTGCTTTAACACGACGACAGACGTCGCAGCTGGCAATGTATTGAGCAATTTCTCTCTTCATCCTAGTCCACCAAAACCTCCGGCGTAGGTCTTGATACATCTTAGTACTACCGGGATGAATGGTGAGAGGGGATTCATGAGCTTCCTTAAGGATCAGCCGCCTCAGGTTTTGTGCCTTGGGAACCACTAAGCGGTTTCCAAAGTATACGACACCTTGATCATCAACGGAGAAACAATTCGCGACTCATTTCTTAATGTTTCTCTTAATAGGGAGATTCCCAGATCTACCTTCTGTGCCTTGATGATCTGATCCGTAAGGGTAGGTTGTGCCACCAGGGTGGATAGGAATCCTCGAGGAACAATGTGAAGATTAATCTTACAAAATTCCTCATGGTGAAGTGGTTGACTTTGTTGTAACATCAGGTTGTTACAATAGGATTTATGACTTAGTGCATCAGCCATGACATTGGCTTTGCCCGGGGTGTAAGTTATTCCTAAGTCGTAATCCGAGATCAACTCGACCCAACGTCTTTGCCTGAGATTCAAATCCGGTTGGGTGAAGATATATTTCAAACTTTGGTGATCGGTGAAGATCTTGCAACGATTACCGAGGAGGTAGTGTCGCCAAGTTTTAAGTGCATGGACTACAGCTGCAAGCTCTAGATCATGTGTGGGATAATTTTCCTCATGTGGGTGTAATTGCTGTGAAGCATAGGCAATTACCTGATGATCTTGCATGAGTATGCAACCTAGTCCTTGTCGCGAGGCGTCGCAATAGATAATAAAGTCCTTGGAGAAATCTGGTGGTACCAGTACGGGAGCAGATGTCAGGCGTCTTTTCAGTTCCTGAAAGCTGAACTCGCACTGTGGGGTCCACTCGAACTTTTAATCTTTCTTGAGGAGTTCAATTAGAGGTTTAGCAACCTTGGAGAAATTCTCGACGAAGCGGCGACAGTAGCTCGCTAAGCCAAGGAAGCTCCGAACTTGCTGGACCATCTCAGGTGGAGTCCAATCAAGGATGGCTTGAACTCACTCGGGATTGACAGCAATACCCTTACCAGAGATTACATGGCCTAGATAGGTCACTTCTGGCAACCAAAATTCACACTTGGAGAATTTGGCATAAAGGCGATGCTCTCAAAGTTTCGTCAATAGCAGCCTTAGATGTTCTGCATGTTCCTCTTCATTCTTGGAGTAGATGAGTATGTCATCGAGGTATAGTATGATGAATTTATCCAAATACTCCATGAAGACCGAGTTCATTAACCGAGAGAAGGTGGCTGGGGCATTGGTTAAACCGAAGGACATAACGGTGTACTCGTATTGGCCATAGCGAGTAACAAAGGCCATTTTGGGAATGTCCCCGTTTCTGATTTTGATTTGATGGTAGCCCAACCTCAAATCCATATTGGAAAAGATTGAGGATCCAGCGAGCTGGTCATACAGATCGTTGATCCTGGCAAGCGGATACTTGTTCTTGATAGTGACCAAGTTGACAGGTCGGTAATCTACAAACATCCGATTTGTTCCATCCTTCTTCTTGACGAAGAGGACGGGGCAAGCCCAAGGAGAGGAACTAGGACGGATGAAACCCTTTTTCAAGGACTCATCGAGTTGGGTCTTAAGCTCGGCTAGTTCTAAGGGTGCCATCTTATAGGGTCTTCTAGAAATTGGAACGGTTCCTGGAACAAGGTCTATCACAAACTCGACATCCCTGTCAGGTGGAACACCTAGCAGTTCTTCTGGAAAGACATCCGGAAAGTCCCGGACTACCGGAATATCTTCAAGGTCTAGAATGGGGTTGGCATTTAGGGAGTAAAGTTGGCGCTTGGCCACTCGAGTTAAGACATTGACTGTCTTGCCCGATGGGTGAGTAAGTTGAACAGTTCTAGTGGCACAATCAATCTTAGCATAATGAGCTGACATCCAGTCCATACCCAAGATGATGTTTATGTCTGAGGACTTGAGAGCTATTAAGGATGCAAGGAAGACAAGTCTATCGACAAGAATTTCGTTCCCATGGCTTACTCTAGAAGTTTGCCATTTGGAAGCCGGAGTTGAATTACCATGGAAATGGGCATGTCACAGAATGTTGTGTTATGCAATCGAGCATAGCTCTCAGATATGAATGAATGAGATGCTCCAGTACTGAAAAGAACAGATGCCGGATGGCAATTAACAAGGAGCGTACCAAGGACGACGTTAGGATCCTCATGAGCCTCCTCGGCTGAGACATAGTTGACATGGCCACGTGCAGTGGTGACCGGCTTGGCGTAGAATGTCTTTCCCGCTGGCTTACCACGGCCAACGGACTTTCCAGACTGATTGGGGTTGTTGTTCTGGGAACACTCTCGACTATAGTGACCCGGCTCTCCACACTTGAAACATGTCACAACATTGGGGCATGGAGCAGCATTAGCAGCGGGGGCCACCATAGGGCCTGGACGGTGCAAACTGCTGGTTGGGACGAGGCGCCTCAAAGGATGGCCTTAGAATGAACCTGGGTGGCAGTGCTGTGCTTGGAATCCACACCCGGCGCTTCTGAGATCCAGAGCCGGATGAAGAGCCAAAATCACGAGAGTGCTTGCGTGTAGCATCATAGTCAGACTGGCATGTCTCAGCACTGATGGCTTTATTGACCAACTTCTGAAAGGAGGTGCACTCGTGCAGACGAAGATTGCGGCGAAGCTCAGGGCTAAGTCCCTTGCGGAACCTTGCCTGCTTCTTAGCGTCGGTGGATACCTCTTCAGGAGCATATCCTGACAGATTCCCAAATTCACGACTATATGCATCCACAGTCAGTCTTCCTTGGGTGAAATTGCAGAACTCTTCCCTCTTGTGATCTATGAGACCTTCTGGGATGTGATGCTCACGGAAAGTCTCACTGAATTCAGCCCAAGTAGTGATTTGGCCGACCGGGCGCATAGCTTCAAAATTTTCCCACCAAAGACTAGCAGGGCCTTCAAGATGATAGGCAGCATAAGTAACCTTATCAGCTTCGGCTATGTTGGCAGAACGTAGCTTGTGGGTGATGCTGCGAAGCTAGTCATCCGCGTCGAGGGGCTCAACGGAATGGTTAAACTTTGGTGGGTACAACTTGATGAAGTCATTGATTGACACCAAGTCATTTCGCTGATGGCGTGCAGTGTTCTGCTCAATCCGCTCCAGCAAGCGGTTAGTCTCACGCTTGTTTCTTTCCACCTCTAGCATCACTTCGGCCAGAGAAGGGGGGTGAGGCAGATTTTCACCCCTAACTGCACTGGCTTCCCCCTGCTCCGGGGCAGCAGGGTTGCTGCGGGTGTTGACCATCCTAGGAGAAAACAAGACAACGGTTTAGATTAGGATGGCACAAATTTAGCAAGGAAGTGCAGAAATGTAATGGAGAACATGGAATGCTAAGATGTTCATTGCACGACATGGTAATATAAAAACTGCCATATATATACCATTGGTCATACACACCGTACATAGTTTAGTACAAGCCCAGGCTAGAGTACAACTACGGTGAAAGACATTACATCTCATCGAAGGCATTCCAAGCTCCTACACATTATTTGTCTACACCTCCGGAATTGATTACACACTAAGTCATATTCAAGAAGTCACACAGGACAGTGGAGATACAACTATTACAATACTAGTGATACTACTACTAACTCAGACAGCTCCGTAGTAGTTCTCATAGAAGTCACCTCCATAGCCTGGAAGTTCAACATGATCATTCGAGAACAGACGGTCCTGAGGAGCTTGTGGACCAAAGGGGCTAGGATGAGGTCTTGGACCAACAAACGGTGGCCTGCGGGGACCACGGGGTGGGGTGATGCCTCCCACATCACGCCAATCCACCATGTCTGGCAGAGCAGATCTCACAGGATACAGATCCCTTGTATCCATACATCCAGCTTGCACAGCAGGTGCAAACCGAGTCAAAGTGGCCCAATGATCAGCACGGGTGTTGAAAAGCTCCAGTCTCAAGGCCCGATTCTCTCGGTCCTTATCCTCGAGCATCTCGGCAGTGGTGCGAGTTAGTGAGTCCTCACGTGTGGAGTCAGCATAGATAGCCTGGAGATACCCTTGCGCTCCCGGGAGTGAAGCTGGCATATAATGGAAGTCGGTGTTCCGAAGCAGGCCAGTCCGGACTCGCATGATGGTCATCATGGAATAGGCAGCATCCTGCACAGCCATCTCAACAGTAACCCCGAGTCCATAAGAACAGTGGAGGGTCTCGGTAGATCTAGGATAAGAAGGAAATATCCTGACGGTGCAGAAATATTGGCTTTGATTAAAGTCTCGGAATTGCTCTTCGACAGTGTATTAGGGATACCAACGGTAACCCGTCTCGATCATTACCCGGACTAACATAGCAGTATGACCGGGCACATCGAGGCACCGGGTCAAGCGAACCACTTGGTTTTGCGCACGAGTGGCCATCTGAAAGCACAACCACAATGCAAAGACATTAGAATTTCTAGGGAAAATTGGACAGCATAACAGCTGTAAATGCTCAGAAAAAGATTTGAGACATCCACAACAGTTTGCAATACCACTCAACAACATCATATCAAGGTTCTGATTCAACTGGCAACATACTAAAAGTAGTAGAAACTGTACTGAGGCTTGTAACAACAATCCTATAAGCTACTACGGATTAGTAACACGTGAACCTGACAGAAGAAGAGAGCCTAGTCCTTAACCCACGTTGAATGAGAAGAGAATGACTCAGATCAGAGGGCATAAGGTAAAGGGGTAAAAGAGCCTTACGTTCCCTCCCACAATCAATTCCCCTACATATAACTAAAGCATTTCTAGACTCGACATCGACCAGTTTGGCTCAACGAACCTACAGGCAGTCCGGCTCTGATGCCAACGCTGTCAGGACCCCGATTCCAAGTCACATCGATCTAGCCGTTAACACCTCATATCACATTGCGGACTCACGCACGGTATCCCCACGGGTGTCGCCTTACCATGGCCCGGGACTGTTTGCGCCTTTTGGCTCACGTATATGATAGTGTCGCTAGCATCCATATGGTAGAGAATCCGGGCCGACATGGCTAGTCGAGAACCCAAAGCGGCACAGACCTATGGAGACAGGCATACATGAATCACATCGAGCATGTCGGTCATCAACGAGTGAATCCGGGCTGTAGCACTGGGCTAACAGGACTCCGGGGAACCCGAGCTGTAGCAGGCTAGGCAGGACTCCGGATGTCACCGCGTGACATTTGCCCGAAGGGACAGACATAGGAACAAAGTGAAACACATGCCGGCCAGTCAAGTGTCCTGAGCAGTAGTGTTGGGCTAGCAGGACTCCGGTGAACCGAGTTGTAGCGGACTACTATGGCTCGAGGAACACTAGACTACATTTCCCCATATGAAAGGCTACCAAGGATAAACAACTAGATTGTCGGATCCCACACATACCAAGCATTTCAATCATACACACAATATGCTCGATATGTGCAAATACAACATGGCATCACAACAAAACTCTACAACTCAAGTACTTTATTTAAAGGCTCCAGAGAGCCATACATAACATGTTCATACAGGTAGGGGTCACATGACCCGACATTCAAGTCATACAAACATACAAGCACATGCGGAAGCAAATAGTCTGAGTACAGACACTAGAAAGAAAGAAGGCTTCTCAAAGCCTGTCTATCTACATAGGGCCCTCCATGGCCAGGATCACCACCTGGGTGGCAAGTCACTCATCGACGTCGAGATCTACATAAAACACATCGGAGGGGGCGGTGTTGTCGTCTGAAAACAGTAATTAAACAAACATGAGTACAAAGGTACTCAGCAAGTCTTACATCAGAACCTACTATACATGCTCATTCTCAAGAAGGTGGTGGAGTTATTGCAGCAAGCCAGCTTTGACTCTTGGCTAAGCTATCCTACGAGACTCCACTAGTAAAATAGTTTTCGCACACGAGTCCACTACTCACCGACACAATACTCCACCAGGGATCCTCCCTCGTCATCCTATGAGAGGGCCATCCTCGATACTCACACTTATCTTGAGTCTTTTAGTAGTATCCATTAACTTGTCTATGGACTGTATAGGCAACCAAGTAGTCCTTTACCGCGGATGCGGCTATTCGAATAGTTTTATACCCTGCAGGGGTGTACTTCATCACACATGTTTCCACCACTTAGCGTCTGCACACGACATGTGCTCGGCAGACTTCAAGCGAAAACCGACGTGGGTGTAGACCACGACCTGAATAACCGCACAAGTCTCTAGTCCAGGTTTATCGCCTATTCAGGTTCCATCCGCAAGGAAATCCGACCGAGGTTTCCTCAAAGGCCCCAAACGATGTGTGCAGGGTTCCCGAGACACCAAACGGGCGACTCAGTACACCGTGCCACGGTGTATCTACCGCATCATAGCCCACCCCTACGGTCAGCGCTACACACGGCCGCCAACACATAACCTACAAACACCAGAAACTAGTTGCAACTCCTGGAAAGAGGACGAGAGGGGTCAGTAAGTCGAGCGGAGTCATATTTCAGGCCCCAATGTGTGGTAGTAGCTGAATCTTAAATCACGCATACAGATCTCAGTTCTTATGGACGGCCTCAATGAAACAACCCACCATGTACTCCTACATGGCCTCTCATCGATACCTTTACCAAAACATGTTCAACACATCCCTCACATTACCGACATAATCATTCACTCTAGCCCATCACCTAGATGAACCAGACCTGACACAACTCTAAGCATAGCAGGCATAGCATTGTAGGAAACACATACATGGCTCAATCAACTCCTACACATGCTAGTGGGTTTCATCTAGTTACTGTGGCAATGACAGGTCATGCGGAGGATAAGGGTTCAACTACCATAGCACATAGCAGTTTGAAATGTTGTTGTCTTAATGCAGTAAATGAGAGCAGAGGCGAGAACATGGGATTGTATCGATATGATCAATGGGGCTGCTTGCCTGATGTAGTGGTAGTAGGGTACTGCCCTTCAGACGGATATTCGGGGTTATCCTCGGAGGGAGAACCTACCACGAAGGACACATAGAACGTAATCAACACATGACAATATGCAACAATATGATGCATGCTATGACATGGCAAAATGATGTGTTCTGCCTAATGCAATGTGAAACAAGTTGAAAAGGGTCCATTTGAACCAAAGATTCAAATGGAAGTTAAAGTTCTTATGCATAAAAAGTGTATTAGCTTGTTTCACCTAAACAGAAAGGTTAAAGTGGTTTGTCATGCATGAAACCATTACAGATGGATAGATTGAATTTTTCTGATCATTTTTCATATATAATTTGTTTGATTTGGAGCTATGGTTGATTTTCTATGATTTTTAGAAGTTTTGGCTATTTTCTGGAATTTCCTACATAAAAATAAATCCAGAAAAAGAATAATTGCGGCAGCATTGCATCACCGTGACGTCAGCGAGTCAAAGGTGCCAGGACCAGTCAAACCTGACTGGTGGACCCTGTCTGTCAGTGACTCAGCTAACTAACAGGATTAAGTTAGTACTAATTAACTGTCAGTGGGGCCTTGGCCCACATGTCAGTGACCTAAACTAACTAAAATTAGTTAACACTAATCCTAAACTGATTAACAGGCCGGCCCCACCTATCATAGGCTCAGGGGGGGAAGTCAACTTGGGCCCACACGTCAGTCCACGGGTCAAAACGTGGTCATCTCGCCGGCAGCTTGACGCCGGCGACGACAGACGCGGCGGAGGGGCTCGGGTTTTGCCCATAGTCGACCAAATCGACTGCGGTTTGGTCCTACGCGTAGCTGGGGGCAAGGCACGGCATTTGGTGGCAGTGGGTGGAGCTAGGGTGGCCGGAAACGTCGCCAGTGACGACCTTGGCGGTCGCCGGAGTTCGGGCGAGGATAAACCCGAAGCTATGGGGCACGGCGATGCGCGGGGAGTGGTGCGTTAGGCTCCTGGAAACGTGGTGAGTTTGGTGACGCGCTCGGAATCGAGCTTACGCGCCTGTGGCCATGGCGGCGACATGGCCGGCGGAGCCGAGCTCTCAGGCTCAACGGAGCCCGCGGTTAGAGGGAGAAAACGGCAAGGAAAGAGAGGGGAACGGAGAAGGAGCTCACGGGGAGTGTAGCGGTGGCCTCAGCGAGCTCGGGGAGGCATCAGGGGCGGTGCGCGACATGGAGGTCGTGCAGGCCAGCAGAGCGGCGAGGGGAGGAAGCAGGGCTGCGGGCAGCTGCGTGGCACGCGCTGGTGCCGGCGTCGAGCAGCTGCCTGCCTGCCTGGCCAAGCCAAGAAGCTCGCTGGAGCGTTGGCTGGGCTGGGCCGGCAGGTGGGCCTGCTGGGTGGGCGCCAGGTAAGCTCTAACTCTCTCTCTCTCTCTTTTCTGTTTTGCTTTTATTTATTTCCCGCTATGTGTATTGAAATAGAATAAATACTATTTCATTTCCAAAAACTCTAGAAATATTCAGAGGCACATTTGGGAATATTCTCAACTGCCTAAAAATGCTTCCAAGATTATTGAGCACTTTAAAATATTTATAGCATTTAAAATGCCCAAATTCAAATACTTATGGCTTGTTAAAAAATCCAGAATGGTTCCATAAATTGCAAGACCATTTTTGGCAGAGGTTTTAGTCAAGACCAAAAATGGTGGGCTTTTATGAAGGCATTTTGGGTTCATTGAAATTCCAATTGTTGGAAATTAGCATTTTCAGGGGGGTGTTGAGGTTGATTAGGCCCCATTTCAAGTTCAAAAGAAGTTTAAACATGATGCACATGTTCATCCAATCCTAATTCATGACTAAAATCAGGGATGTGACACCAACAGCCTAAGAACTCTGTTTTCCCAGTGCGTATATTCAGGTCGTCCACCTCATAGCGAGTGACATGTACAACCACACAATCCTTGTCTGCATCAGGGCTCTAATCGAAACAGAAACAAATTCTGAATTACTTTTCAGTATAAGAAACACAAGTTATTTAAACCACTACGTATACCATGGCATCGAAGCTAATAAAATTTTGCATTATTAATCACCACATACTTCCTTTTCTAAAAAAATCACCACATACTTAGATGAAAAACCACAATCGAGATCGGCAAAGAAGGAAATCGCCTTGGGCAGCTCAGCGGGGGGGGGACACATCCTCGAAGGGGGAAAACTGCTCCTGCAGTGCCACGGGGGCTGTAACCTCAAACGGGGCGTTGACCATCTCAGTATCTGGGGTCGCCTCGGTGGTTGCCTCCATCTTCTTGGAGCTCTCTGTCTCGTGATGATCAGCCTCCCGTGTCTGCTCCAATATCGACAGATCTTTGCCTGGTTCTCCTTGGTCCATCATGAAACTGACGAATACTAGGAGACCACTGAAAGGAAAACACAATTGCAATGACAATGAAACAAAAAAGAGAGTGAGGATCAGTTACTACTTTGCAAAAGTTCTTTTTTTCCTCTGAACGAAAATATACCAACATCACGGATCCGCTTACCTTCCCTTCGTACGGAGAGAAGAACAATGGCAGATGCAAGTGTTGCCTTTCTTGAAGACGGTGAGGGAGAAGGGGATTCAGCGAAGAGTGAAATGATGGTTGCTTCGTCCGTCAAACTTAGACTGCGGGGAGGTGGGGTTTCGTGATACAACGTCTTGTTACTGCCGCGCTACGACCGGGGTGACTCTCCGCCTGCATACTGCCTTCTAATTTGGTGGATGGCATTTAGGCCCACGCGTTGCATGGCTCGCATGTCGGTGAACAAAACTATAACGGCATTCAGTAGAGGGAGACGTTTCAATGACCTAGGAGGAGCCAGAAGCGGTAGAGTGTCTCCACTGTACTAGTAGTAATTATTTTTCTGGGTAGCTGTAGAGTGTCTCCACTGTACTAGTAGTAATTGTTTCTCGGGTCCCAAGACAAAACAGCCCATACACACTAGTAAATAGTAAAATCAATTCAAAAGCCCATATATTTACTGAATGAGATGCGCTACCCACACCCAGCACACCGCCCCCCCCCCAAAAAAAACCTGGGTGCTCTTCTTCCTCCTCGCTCCTACAGAAAACCCCAGCTCCCTTTCCTCTTCACTCCTACAGAAAACCCCCAGCTCCCTTTCTTCTTCGCTTGCACTACAACTAGGCTCGTCATTCATTACTCTGCTCAAATCCATGAGTGCGACGCGACACCCTCGAGGAAAATGGAGTCGGCTGACCCAAGCGCCAAGACGATGAGGCTCCCGCCAGCGGCGACGCCTGTTGTAGATCCCGCACCCGGCAGCGCGGGGAGAAGCGGCGACCCCGCCCCCACCGGATCCCAGGAACCCGTAGAATCTCGGGTGGACCACATCAGCGATCTCCCGGATGCCATCCTTGGGGAGATCATCTCGCTTCTCCCCACCAAGGATTGCTGCCGCACTCAAATCCTCTCAATTCGGTGGCGCCCTCTATGGCGCGCCGTTCCCCTTAATCTCGACTGTCGTCAGCTATCTCTCTTGAATGATTTTGAAATCCCCTGAGCCATCATCTCCTCCCACCAGGGCTCCGTTCAAAGCCTCTGCGTCCTGTCATGCTACCTGAGCAAGCATACCATGCCCTGCACGGTGGACGCCTAGCTGGAATCCCCTGAATTCACATAACTACAGCTGCTTGAGTTCTACTATTCCGCTGGAAATCACATACCACATACCGAACACCATGAACTTGTGCCCTTAGCACCGATGTCCATCTCGGGGTTTTCGTCCTCTCTCCACACCGCCACCTTTGCACGGTGCAACCTACAAGACAATCTGGTACTAAACCTTCGACTCCCATTTCTCAAGAAACTTTCACTTGTGCGGGTTCGTATATCGGAGGCCTCAATGCATAGCATCATCCACTCTAGTTGCCCTGCGCTGGAGTGCTTGGTGCTTGTTTTCACAGTTAGAATCGGTTGTCTCCAAATAAAGTCTCCTAAACTTGTAAGAATTGGAATTTCTTTTGACGGAAGGCAGCTCATCATCCAAGATGCCCCTTCACTTCAAAGGTTGATCCTTGATTCTAGTTATTCACTGTTGCAAATAACCGTCCTCTCTGCGCCTAAACTGGAGACCTTGGG
The DNA here is from genome assembly GCF_003073215.2 of Triticum urartu. NCBI lineage: Eukaryota > Viridiplantae > Streptophyta > Magnoliopsida > Poales > Poaceae > Triticum > Triticum urartu. Next base: position 103,892,462 of record NC_053026.1, on the reverse strand, counting down.
TGTACTACATGATCTCTGTGCTCATTTCAATATGGTGTTTGGCTCCACAGTTCTTCAGGTACTTTATATTATCATCTACACTTGTAACCATAAGCTGCATTTTAAATTTTTGCGCATAATTTGTATATCATCTTGGAGTACACATTTTGTACTAATATTATGTTCTATGCTCAATGAAGAGTTTCTCCATGGATGGCCTATCAATGGTGCTGGATTCTGTCAAGATCTTATATATCCAAATGAATAGTTTTGATCTGAACAAGATTATTGGCTTACTGCAATGCTTTCCATGTCTGGAGAAGTTGTATATAAAGGTGATAATTTCACACACATTGGAAGCCCGCATATAGTGTACTAGAATTAACCGTTCAGCTGTTGCTCTTTCGACACTCTTCTTTTAGACCTTAACTGTTTTCAATCTTCATGTCTATTTAGGCAACAGGACGGGGTAAGAAAGTTATAACCAATCGGTGGATTCGTAAGCATCGGGATTTTCTCACTTCTCATGAGATTCTATTGAAGACAATAACGCTAGAACGATATGTAGCCAACCGTGCAAACACAAGATTTGTCACATTCTTCCTGCTGAATGCGAGGTTACTATTGTCCATCAGGCTTAAGTTTATCAGCAGCATGGTTTTGACGGATGGGTATGTCGAAGAGCAAAAAAAAGGAGTTTCAGGTGGGCAAAAGAGCTTCTGAACGTGACGGGCTTCTATTTACAACATATTGTGGTCATAATCCAGTAAATTTTACGACCCAGGATGTTCATTCTATGGACCTGACCGATCCATTTGACTGTGACTGCCGAAAACAGTGCTGGAGTTAGATGTTGTTGCCCTTTTCAATCTTGGTTTTTTTGTAAACCTGATGAACAATTAACCCTCGTGCTTTTGTACAGTTTGTAAGCTGGAGTTAGATGTTCCTGCCCTTTTCAACTCGGCTGTGACTATCATATTTTCTTTGAAACAAGGCAAATGGCTTGCCATTCATTTAATTTAGAGTGAAATATTGTAACAAATCCAAACCAAGGGAAATAACATCACTCTCACCGGCTGCTTGAGCTCACTGTGCATTACAGAAGCCAAGTGATTAGCCCCCACCAGCACCCACAAACTTATTTCGAACTAGCACATCAAATGGGCTCTAAATTTTCGTATGAAAGGCTGGACATCTGGGGCTCACGCCATTGTCAACGTAGTCAAGAAACGAGAGAATTACACTACGAGCGGCTGACACCAGGGACCCAGCAAGTCGCGCAGTTTTTTTTGAGGAACAAGCAGTTGTTATTTATACTAGTTTTAGCGACAGATCAGGGTAACAATGGGGCTGTGCGGGGGCTGTGGCCCGTCTAGCCAGGGTTTTATTTATGTTTACCACATCATGAGCCAGTTGTGTTTTTTTCTTGCTGAAAATGGCTAGCCCAGTTCTATTTTTTAAAGAAATATCCAAACAAGGCCTACTTGCTTTATCGGCCCTTCTGGGCTGCAATTCTTTCAAGACGAGGAGAGTTTCATTCGGTTTGCCCAGAAATGGGTTGTACATTTTTAAAACACATAAAACCGGGAATTAGTTTCAATTTTTTTCATTACAAGATCTTAAATTCCATTGATTTTTACGCGTGGACAATTATTTGGATTTTATATTTATATAAATTATTTTTCAAAATAGTTTGAATGTGAAGATGGATTAAAAAAGTTGACCGCACCGAAATATGCAAAATTTCATATACTTTTTAACCGTGGCCACAATATGGGGTGTGATGCTAACAAAAAGAAGATGGGCTCCAAAAAAGTTCTTAAGAATTGGCAAATGGGCTGTACATTATTAGAAATAATGGCAGATGGGATGTATGCTGTTTTCCACAGATTTGAGGCTGACTTGTGAGCCTACTACAGGTTGACGCGTATGCTTTCGTAAAAGAAAAGGTTGACACACACGCAACACCTTGTCAACTTAGTCAACACACAAGAGCAGTGATTGTTGCATGTCCATCCAACGGCTGTCGTGCTTCTTCAATCTCTGCTCTTCATTCTCAAGCCGCTCAAACAAGCGCCGGCGGGACTGCCTGCTCCCTCCTCCGCGCGGCCGGCTGTGCTGCCGCGCAGGCCTCACCGCCCGACCGTACTCCCATCGCTGGCCTAGCCATCCCTCTACTCACCCACACCTACTGTTATTCTGCGGCGATGGCAGACGAACCAGTAAACCCTCGTACAGTCGTACTCCCCTCCATGTGGGAAACAACTGCCGAGTATTCCCTGGCTCCGTGTCATTCCCTTCCTAGGCCTCGCCGTCGTCCACCGCCCTGGTGCTCTCGGCGCGGCCTGGTCAACGTGGTCAATGAACGACATCCATCGGAAGTGGACTGTACGTGGAGGGGCTGACAGCTGGGTCCACGGCCGCATGCAAGGAAATGCCTCCTTATTACGCGCAAAATAATGATTCCTCCACCTGACAGCTAGGACCCACAGGAAGGGCCTCTGTATTTCACAAAAAAACGTTCCCCCCGCTGACAGGTCGACCCACCAGCTATATCTTCGCACGCAAGGAAGTGCCTCCTTATTACACCCAGAAAATGAATACCCCCTGCTAGCTGGGACCCACCATATTGTTGGGCTGACTTGTGGGCCTACTAAGTTGACAGGGACGGAGATCTTTGTCAACTTAGTCAATACTCCAGTGATCGTATGATGTCCATCCAACGGCCATAGTGCTTCTTCAACCTCTGGTCTTCTTGCTCCAGCCGCCCAAAGCAACGCCGGTCGTGCCGCCTGCTCCTGCCTCCCGTGGCCGGTTGTGCTACCGCGTAGGGCTCACCGCCCCCATACTACTCCCACCACTGGCCATGCCATCCCTCCACTCACCCACACGCCCTGTTATTCTGTGGCGAAGGCAGCCTCACACCGCAGCCGAACCAGTGAAAGCTCGTACTCCTCTCTGCGTGGGCATCCACTGCCGCGTCTTGCACGGCTCCGCGTCGTCCCCTTCCCAGGCCTCACCGTCGTCCACCGCCGTGGTGCTCTCGGTGCGGCGTGATCAATGTGGTCAACGACCGACTTCCATCGGAAGAGTACTGTACGTGGAGAGGCTGACAGCCGGGTCCATGGCAGCCGCAAGGAAGTGCCTCCTTATTACGTGGAAAATAATTATTCCTCCACCTGACAGCGGGGACCCACCGGACGGGCCACCATTATTTTGCGAAAAAATCGTTTCCCCCTGACTACTGGGACCCACCGGACGGGCCACCGTATTTCGCGAAAAAAAGTTCCCCCCACTGTCAGCTCGGACCCACCGGAAGTGCCTCCTTATTACACACAAAAAAATGAATACTCCCCCGGCTACCTGGGACCCACCTTGCTGGGAGGCTGACTTGTGGGCCTACTAAGTTGACGGGGACGAAGGGTTTGTCAACTTAGTCAATATGAACTATTCTAGCTCCAGTGACTGTACGATGTCCATCCAACGGCTGTAGTGCTTCTTCAACCTCTGGTCTTCTTGCTCCAGCCGCCCAAAGCAGCGTCAGTCGTGCCGCATGCTCCTGCCTCCCGTGGCCGGCTGTGCTACCGCAGAGGCCTCACCGCCCCCTACTATTCGCACCGCCGGCCAGGCCCTGCGGTGACGGCAGCCTCACACCGCAGCCGAACCAGTGAACCCTTGTAGTCCTCTCCGCACGGGCTTCCACTGCCGCGTCGTCCCCTTCCTAGGCCTCGCCGTCGTCCACCATCGTGGTGCTCTCCGCGCGGCGTGGTCAAGGAACGACTTCCATCGGAAGAGTACTGTACGTGGAGAGGCTGACAGCTGGGTCCACGGCCACAACCCAGTTTTTTTGTGATTTGCCAAGTAAGTCGCTTTGTCAGGCCTGTTGGGCTGCAAATCTTTCAAGACGAGGAGAGCTTTCATTCGGATGGCCGAGAAAGTGGCCCATCAGTAATGAGAAATGGGTTGTACATTTTTAAAATACATCAAACCGGCAATTAGTTTCAAATATCTTTTTTTTCATTTCAAGATTTTAAATGACATTAATTTTTATGCGTGGAGAATTTGTTGGATTTTATATTGATATACATTTATTTTTAAAATCAGTTTGAATGTGATTCGAAATTTCGGGATTAAAAACAGTTCGGACTGCACCAAAATATGTGAAATTTTGTATAATTTTTTAACCGTTGCCACAATATGGGCTGTAATGCTAACAAAAAGAATATGGGCTCCAAAGAAAACCTTAAGAATTAGCAAATGGGCTGTAAATTATTAGAAATAATGGCAGATGGGCTGTATGTTGTTTTCCACCGATTTGAGGCTTTCCTAAAAAAAGGTTGACGCACAAGCACTGACTGTTGGATGTCCATCCAACGGCCGTCGTGCTTCTTCAATCTCTGTTGTTTCTGCTCCAGCCGCTCAAACAAGCGCCGGCGGGACTGCCTGCTCCCTCCTCCGTGCGGCCGGCTGTGCTGCCGCGCAGGCCTCACCGCCCGACCGTACTCCCATCGCTAGCCTAGCCATCCCTCTACTCACCCACACCTGCTGTTATTCTCCGGCGATGGCAGACAAACCAGTAAACCCTCATACAGTCGTACTCCCCTCCATGTGGGAAACAACTGACGAGTCTTCCCTGCCTCCGTGTCGTCCCCTTCCTAGGCCTCGCCGTCGTCCACCGCCCTGGTGCTCTCGGCGCGGCGTGGTCAACGTGGTCAAGGAACGACTTCCATCGAACATGGACTATACGTGGAGAGGCTGACAGCTGGGTCCATGGCAGCAGCAAGGAAGTGCCTCCTTATTAGGCAGAAAATAATGATTCCTCCACCTGACAGCAGGGATCCACCGGACGGGCCACCGTATTTCGTGAAAAAAATGTTTCCCCCCTGACTGCTGGGACCCACTAGCTACACCTTCGCACGCAAGGAAGTGCGTCCGGGCAAAAAAAACCATTTGCCCCCCTAACTGCTGGGACCCACCAGCTACATCTTCGCACGCAAGGAAGTGCGTCCGGGCAAAAAAAACCAAAATGATTCGCCCCCTGACTGCTGGGACCCACCAGCCCCTTGACTGCTGGGACCCACCAGCTACATCTTCACACGCAAGGAAGTGCGTCCGGGCAAAAAAAAACGATTCGCCCCCTGACTGTTGGGACCCACCAGCTACATCTTCGCAGGCAAGGAAGTGCCTGACAATCGGGACCCACCTGGTCGAAGTGTACGTAGCGTTGACATTCTGGTCGCGAACGTGTACGTACATACTGTTCGATGTAGAGGCGCGCATGTGTCGTAGTAGAGGCGTGCACGTGTCATAGTAGAGGCGCGCACGTAGCATGTACACGTACGTACAGCGGCCAGGGTGCAAGAAAGAAAATACGGCCACGTATGTGTACATACGGGCGGGGTCTCGAACGCCTACTCACGCATACGTACGGCGAGGGCTCGTGTACATGGCTGGGTCGGAACGGAGAAACAGCGTCATCGTCGTGTTCATGGGTCGGAACGGAATGCGTGGTCGTGTTCATCGGGAGGGCTTGGACGGAAGAGGCGATGGAAACGAGGCCTGGCGTACCGCACAACGGAGGAAACGGACCTCCTACGGTCGAAACGGGGGTCATGTTGATCGGGAGGGGTGTGGCGTACCGCAAAACGGAGGAAACGGACCTCCTACGGCCGAAACGGGGGTCCTGTTGATCGGGAGGGGTGTGGCGTACCGCAAAACGGAAGAAACGGACCTCCTACGGTCGAAAGGGGGGTCCTGTTGATCGGGAGGGGTGTGGCGTACCGCAAAACGGAGGAAACGGACTTGTGTTGGAGCGCTACGGTCGAAACGGGGGTCCTGTTCATCGGGAGGGGTGTGGCGTACCGCAAAACGGGACTCCACGGGATACTGTTCATCTCCACCGTCGAGCCCCTCCAGCCTCCACGAGCTACTATTCATCTACAGTCGACCTCCTCCAACCTCCACGGGCTCCTGTTCATCCAGCCTCCACCGCGCGCTACTCCACCGGCTACTGTTCAACCACCCCTCCACCGTCTACTGTTCATCCAGCCCTCCACACCACGGGGTCCTGTTCAACCACCCCTCCACGGGCACCCCTCCACCGTCTACTGTTCATCCTGCCCTCCACACCACGGGGTCCTGTTCATCCACCCCTCCACGGGCACCCCTCCACCGTCTACTGTTCATCCAGCCCTCCACCACACCACGGGGTCCTGTTCATCCAGAGGCAACGCCACCTCTCACTGTTCATCCAACCCCCCCCCCCCCCCCCCCCCCCCCCCGCAACGCTCACTGTTCATCCCATCGATCGGCTTCAGTTAGCAGCAGTAGCCAAGGAATCGCTCGATCGGGTTCAGTTAACAGCCATCCATCGATCGCTCGGGTTCAGTAACGCGTAGCCTGCAGTGCAATCGCTCGGGTTCAGTTAGAGCCCAACGCCTCGCTCGGGTTCAGTTAGAGCCAACGCCTCGCACACATGAGCGCACGTGTATGAGAGAAACGCGCATCGCTCGGCCCCCGACCTCACCTGGAACTCCCCGAAATTTTCTTCCCCCTCGCTTCTACCACGGTTTTTTCTATCATGGACGGCCCAAAGAATGTCATGCAGCTGCGTCTCCGGCCTACCCAGGACGAAAAGCCCATTTTCTGTCATGATATTTTTTCATAGAAGTAGGAGCCCACCACATCTATGATGATACCGGGTTTTGTCACAATTATCGTCATAGAAGTGTCATATGTATTACAGAAAAAATTTCGCTCGGCCCAAAATGTCACGGATGTGTCTTTTTTTGTAGTGGTAATTCCTAACAACATATAGCTCATTGAGCTAATGCTATTTCAAGATTAATATCTTAGGAAAGCTCGATGATTTGCATGGCTTGGATGAGAAAAGTGGACCCCTCAAAATGCTAAGGACAAAGGATTGGCTCAAGCTCAAAGCTCAAGACTCTACATTTTCCATTTTAGTGATCCAAAATCACATTCAGTCTATAGGAAAAGCCAATACTATCAAGGAGGGATGAGGTGTTGCTTAATGAGGTTCTTGCTCAAAATACTTAGTGATATGCTCCAAAACCCTCAAATACTTTCTCACATCCACATATGACCTAAACCAAAAGTCAAAATCGGCCCACCGATTCTTCCTATCTGGCGGCACCGAGTTTCAAATGTCATAGCCACTGCCACAAACCCTAGGCAAATCGGTCTCACCGATAGGGATCTCGGTCTCACGGAGATGGGGTTGTAATCTCTCTGTTTCGCTTCGTAACATTTTGGTCTCACCGAGATGAGCGATCGGTCCCACCGAGATTGTAATGTAAACTCTCTGTTTTCCCTTCATAGCATTTCGGTCTCACCGAAATGAGCGATCGGTCCCACCGAGTTTACCTGACCACCTCTCTGGTTAGCTTATTACCAAAATCGATCTCACCGAGTTTGTGTAATCGGTCTCACCGAGATTATGTTATGCCCTAACCCTAACCATATCGGTCCTACCGAGTTGCATGTCGGTCCCACCGAAAACCCTAACGGTCACTAGCTTTGCTGAATCGGTCCGACCGAGTTTAACCATTCGGTCCCACCGAGTTTGGGAAGTTATGTGTAACGCTTAGATTTTGTGTGGAGGCTATATATACCCCTCCACCACCTCTTCATTCATAGAGAGAGCCATCAGAACGAACCTACACTTCCAACTTACTTTTTCTGAGAGAGAACCACCTACACTTATGTTGAGACCAATATATTCCATTCCTACCATATGAATCTTGATCTCTAGCCTTCCCCAAGTTGCTTTCCACTCAAATCTTCTTTCCACCAAATCCAAATCCTATGAGAGAGAGTTGAGTGTTGGGGAGACTATCATTTGAAGCACAAGAGCAAGGAGTTCATCATCAACACACCATTTGTTACTTGTTGGAGAGTGGTGTCTCCTAGATTGGCTAGGCGTCACTTGGGATCCTCCGACAAGATTGTGGAGTTGAACCAAGGAGTTTGTAAGGGCAAGGAGATCACCTACTTAGTGAAGATCTACCGCTAGTGAGGCAAGTCCTTCGTGGGCGATGGCCATGGTGGGAGACAAGGTTGCTTCTTCGTGGACCCTTCATGGGTGGAGCCCTCCATGGACTCGCAAAACCGTTACCCTTCGTGGGTTGAAGTCTCCATCAATGTGGATGTACGATAGCACCACCTATCGGAACCACGACAAAAACATCTCTGTCTCCAATTGCGTTTGAATCCTCCAAACCCTTCCCTTTACATTCTTGCAAGTTGCATGCTTTACTTTCCGCTGCTCATATACTCTTTGCATGCTTGCTTGAATTGTATTAAGATTGCTTGACTTGTCTAAAGTTGCTAAAATCTTCCAAGAACTAAAATTGGGAAAAGGATAGATTTTTATTTGGTCAAGTAGTCTAATCACCCCCCTCTAGACATACTTTTGATCCTACACCCTCAGTGCCTTCACTTCATGCAAACCAACCAGCGGCAGGCTGACGGCCGTAATGACAAACCATGTTCGTCTTGTGCCTGTTCACAGGGACCCCGCGGGGAGGATAGCTGGCGGCACCACGAGTCTCCTTTTCTCTCGTGCAATTCTCTTGCGCGTTAAAAGGGGGCTCCTGAGCATCGCGACTCAGGAGCTCTTACTGGCTCTCCAGCCCTCACTCCCTAGCCTTGACCACGGCATCGCGACCTGGCATACTAGCGGCGGCTGAGCTCGCTCCAGGGCCGGGACCTGAGGACGCAGAGCATAAGGAGAGCATGGGAGGAGGGAAACTCATATGGGCCGGCCTGGCTATGCCGCACAAGTTGGCGCGCAGCCCCAGCGCAGTGCTAGGAATCGCCACGAAGTTCACAAGATAAGTCTCGCCCTCGGATCGGCTAAATGTTTGGGCCTTATGGACACTCATGCCTTGCCGCAATCCTGTTGCGGCCATGTAAACTCCCTTTCTTCCCTTACCATGTCCGCTTGATCTCTAAGGGGGACCTCCTGAGCATCGCGCCTCAGGGGCTCTTACTGGACCTCGGGCCGCACACCTCCTGGCCTTGACCACGGCACGCGACCTGGCATACCAGCGACAGCTGTAGCCTGGCTGGGGACCGGGACCTGTCGGCGTAGAGAAACAAGCCATCGCGAGGAAAGAAAGGGGGGACCGAGCCTCAACGGGACGCGTTCATCAAATCTCCATAACAGGGAAGATAAGCACAAAAGACATTACAGACCCTTACATGCCCCCACGGAGCGCTTCATGATTCTTTGTAGGAAACAAAAGCTAAGACTAAGAAGGACCCTATCTACACCCTCCTGTGGCAGACGCCATCATCAACAGTGGGCCACGGGAGGCCGGCGCCAACCCCATCTGGATCAGCTGCGGCGACGGCCGGACGCGGCAGCACTGCTCCGAGTGCGGCAAGAGCTCGGGGGCACGTAGCTGTCGTCGCTTGTCTCCGGAGTCTCGTAGAACTCAGGAGAGCTGCTGGACTCCCAAGGGCTGCTGCTGCTGGAGTGGCCGCGAGCGGAGCGCGCATCAGCCTCGCGCTCCTCTCCGGAGCAGCACTCCAGGTGGCGGCCCTCGGCATCGAAGACCTTGAAGAAGAGCGTGGAGACGCCATCGTACTCAAGGTGGATCGCGAGGGTGCCCCTTGTGCGGTAGACCCGCGCGATCTCGCCCCAGCCACGAGTCATGAAGATCTTGCCGATGGGGACCGCTTCGATCTCCGCTCCAGTCGCCGGAGCGCTGCAGTCGGTGTGCTGCAACCAGAGCTCGAGAGGCCCCCTCGGCGGCATCACGTCGGAGAAGAACCGCGGTAAGCGGATCGAAGAGCTTGGGGGCATCGACGCCCACAGCACCAGCTCGCATGAGGAGTCCGCGGCGTGGATTCCTGGGGCGACGGCGCGCGTCGCCGCAGCACGGCGCCGGTGGCGCTGCTCGTCGCTCCACCTTCCTAAGTCCTCGGCTTGGGCATATAGGGGTAGCGGATACCCTAGCGAGGCTGCTCGCACCAAGGCCTCGTCACCACCTGCATCGCCGCTTCGTCACGGTGGTGGATCACCCTTTTCTTCGGCGGAAGTGGCTCCGGGTCATCTCGGGGGGCCTTCCCCTTTTCTTCGGCGGAGAACCTTCTAATAGGCGCCATTGGTGGCACAGGAAGAAATGGAGCAAGGAAGAAGAAGCAAGCGAGCAAGGAAGAGATGGGCAATGGGGGCTCCACCCCCGCCCCATTTATAGCAAGAGAAGGCCAACCGGCACCTCTCACGATCGCAGGTAATGATGGTTTCCCATGCATGTCGCAGGGACTCGTCAAGTCGTGCAGTTGCCGAGGCAGCATGGGGAAGCAGAGACGCCCACGTCCAATCAACCGCCACGCGTCAACCGAGGCCGCAGGCTTTTGGGGGCCCGCGGTGCTCCGTACTTGACCCTTGGCTTCGCCGCGAAGCCAAGCCCGAGCGCACCTTGGGCCCGGGGCTACTGTCGGTGTTCTGGGAACGGGGGTCCCCAGACTTGCCTACCTTCGGCCCGCGGCGTGGCTAAGCCAGCAGGCCGTATGACCCATCTTCATCAACAAGGCATCCAAGACCCTCGCGAGGGGCCAGGAATCCAAGACCCTCGCGAGGGGCCAGGCCTCGCGAGGCGGACAACACAAGACCTCCTCTGGAGTGGCCTAGTCGGGCAGGCTCACGAGGAGCGGAGATATCAAGGCGAGCCAAACCTCATGAGGCTCTCGTGACGTGAGCCATGATGATCGGCACCAGGCAGGCTCCAGCGCGCGCAGCGTCCTTGTTTCCCCTTTGGTGCTAAGGAGTCCAGCGCAGGCGAGGAGTACCGAGGCATCAGGCAAAGGTTGCCATTTTGGTGCAACAAGACCAGGACTAGAAGGATGGCAAGACGGAGGTCATCGTGGAGAGCAAGACGGCGTCACCACCAGAGCCTTTGGCAGGCGAAGACCACTTTTGTCAGGATGGCTTGTACTAGCTGTCCCCCTTCAAATTAGCTCGCCGTTGTTGGCTCCCTTCCCGCTCAATATTTGGGAAGAGGACCAGGGCCTCTATAAGTAGGACTAGCCACCACCATAGGCAGCGCGGACCATGAGAGGACCATTTTAGACCATCCAAAACCACACAAGTTAGCCTGGCACAAGAACACCTCAACCTCAGGAGGCTGTTCTTCCCATTGTATTGTTCATCATCAGCCCAAGAGGCAATCCACCACCACCACACTGGAGTAGGGTATTACACCACAATGGTGACCCGAACCAGTATAAATCTTGTGTCTTTCTATGTTGCGAGTTTGTCGAGTTCGTCCACGAGATCTTGGCGAGCTAGGGCGTAGATCGGTGGGAGGAAAAGACTTCACGCGCACCCCAGTGTTCGAACCTTAAGGGTTTGTCGGAACCCCACATCCGACAGAAAGAAATCCCATCCTTACCCTTCCCCACCGATTGTTATCCCCCCTTTTTAGGGATCTTGATCTTATCCCTTCGGGATATGATCTTATTCCTTCTAAGGGGGGATCTTGGTGCGCCTTGACCAGGGGTGTGGGGCCTTGCCCCCACTACCCACGTTCATGTGTGTCCCCCCATGCAGGTGGGCCCACTCCGGAACCTTCTAGAACCAACCCGGTACGATACCGAAAAATCTTGAACATTTTCCGGTGGCCAAAATAGGACTTCCCATATATAAATCTTTACCTCCGGGCCATTCCAGAACTCCTCGTGACCTCCGAGATCTCATCCGAGACTCCGAACAACTTTTGGTTACCACATACAATTCCCATTACAACTCTAGCATCACCGAACCTTAAGTGTGTAGACCCTACGGGTTCAGGAACCATGCAGACATGACCGAGACACCTCTCCGACCAATAACCAATAGCGGTATATGGATACCCATATTGGCTCCCACATGTTCCACGATGATCTCATCGGATGAACCACGATGTCGGGGATTCAATCAATCCCGTATACAATTCCCTTTGTCCATCAGTATGTTACTTTCCCGAGATTCGATCGTTGGTTTCCCCATACCTCGTTCAATCTCGTTACCCGCAAGTCTCTTTACTCGTTCCCTAACGCATGATCCCGTGGCTAATTCCTTAGTCACATTGAGGTCATTATGATGATGCATTACCGAGTGGGCCCAGAGATACCTCTCCATCACACGGAGTGACAAATCCCAGTCTCGATTCGTGCCAACCCAACAGACACTTTCGGAGATACCTGTAGTGCACCTTTATAGTCACCCAATTACGTTGTGATGTTTGATACACCCAAAGCATTCCTATGGTATCCGGGAGTTGCACAATCTCATAGTCTAAGGAAAGATACTTGACATTAGAAAAGCTCTAGCAAACGAACTACACGATCTTGTGCTATGCTTAGGATTGGGTCTTGTCCATCACATCATTCTCCTAATGATGTGATCCCATTATCAACGACATCCAATGTCCATGGCTGTGAAACCATAACCATCTATTGATCAACGAGCTAGTAAACTAGAGGCTCACTAGGGACATGTTGTGGTCTATGTATTCGCACATGTATTACGGTTTCCGGTTAATACAATTATAGCATGAATAATAGACAATTATCATGAACAAGGAAATATAATAATAACCATTTTAGTGTTGCCTCTAGGGCATATTTCCAACAGTCTCCTCATACCTCTCCAACGTATCTATAATTATTGATTGTTCCATGCTATATTATATCCTGTTTTGGACATTATTGGGCTTTATTATACACTTTTATATTATTTTTGGGACTAACCTATTAACCAGAGGCCCAGCCCAGAATTGCTGTTTTTTGCCTATTTCAGAGTTTCGCAGAAAAAGAATATCAAACGGAGTCAAAACGGAATGAAACCATCGGGAACGTGATTTTCGGAACGAACATGATCTAGAGGAATTGGATCCTACGTCAAGCAATCAACCAGGAAGGCACGAGGTAGGGGGCGCGCCTACCCCCCTTCCCCCAGGCACGCACTCCACCCTCGTGGGGCCCACGTTGCTCCACCGACGTACTCCTTCCTCCTATATATACCTACGTACCCCCAAACTACTAGATACAGAGCCAAAACCCTAATTCCACCGCCATAACTTTCTGTATCCACGAGATCCCATCTTGGGGCCTTTTCCGGAGCTCCGCCGGAAGGGGTATCGATCATGGAGGGCTTCTACATCAACACCATAGCCTCTCCGATGAAGTGTGAGTAGTTTAGTTCAGAACAACGGGTCCATAGTTATTAGCTAGATGGCTTCTTCTTTCTTTTTGGATCTCAATACAAAGTTCTCCCCCTCTCTTGTGGAGATCTATTCGATGTAATCTACTTTTGCGGTGTGTTTGTTGAGACCGATGAATTGTGGGTTTATGATCAAGTTTATCTATGAACAATATTTGAATCTTCTCTGAATTCTTTTATGTATGATTGGTTATCTTTGCAAGTCTCTTCGAATTATCAGTTTGGTTTGTCCTACTAGATTGATCTTTCTGGCAATGGGAGAAGTGCTTAGCTTAGGGTTCAATCTTGCGGTGTCCTTTCTCAGTGACAGTAGGGGCAGCAAGGCACATATTGCATTGTTGCCATCGAGGATAACAAGATGGGGTTTATATCATATTGCATGAGTTTATCCCTCTACATCATGTCATGTTGCTTAAAGCGTTACTTTGTTCTCTTGAACTTAATACTCTAGATGCATGCTGGATAGCGGTCGATGTGTGGAGTAATAGTAGTAGATGCAGGAGGAGTCGATCTACTTGTCTCGGACGTGATGCCTATATACATGATCATACCTAGATATTCTCATAACTATGCTCAATTCTGTCAATTGCTCAACAGTAATTTGTTCACCCACCATCATACTTATGCTCTCGAGAGAAGCCTCTAGTGAAACCTATGCCCCCCGGGTCTATTTTCCATCGTATTAATCTTCCAATACTTAGTTATTTCCTTTGCTATTTATTTTTACTTGCATCTTTATTTCTCTTTATCATAAAAATACCAAAAATACTATCTTATCATATCTATCTGATCTCACACTCGTAGGTGTCCGTGAAGGGATTAACAACCCCTTTATCGTGTTGGTTGCGAGGAGTTTATTTGTTTGTGTAGGTGTGAGGGACTCGTGCGTGGCCTCCTACTGGATTGATACCTTGGTTCTCAAAAACTGAGGGAAATACTTACGCTGCTCTGCTGCATCACCCTTTCCTCTTCAAGGGAAAACCAACGCAGTGCTCAAGAGGTAGCAAGAAGGATTTCTGGCGCCGTTGCCGGGGAGTCTACACAAAAGTCAACATACCAAGTACCCATCACAAACCCTTATATCCCGCATTACATTATTTACCATTTGCCTCTCATTTTCCTCTCCCCCACTTCACCCTTGCCGCTTTATTCGCCCTCTCTCTCTCTCCATCCTCCCTCTCTTTCTCTATTCGCCTCTTTTTGCTCATTTCTTGTTTGCTTGTGTGTCGGATTGCTTGCTTGTCCCGATGGCTCAAGATAATACCAAATTGTGTGACTTTATCAATACCAACAACAATGATTTTATTAGCACTCCGATTGCTCCTCTTACTGATGCTGAATCTTGTGAAATTAATGTTGCTTTGCTGAATCTTGTCATGAAAGATCCATTTTCCGGCCTTCCAAGTGAAGATGCCGCTACCCATCTAAACAACGTCGTTGATTTGTGTGATATGCAAAAGAAGAAACATGTGGACAATGATATTGTTAAATTGAAGCTATTTCCTTTTTCGCTTAGATATCGTGCTAAAGCTTGGTTTTTGTCTTTGCCTAAAAATAGTATTGATTCGTGGAATAAGTGCAAAGATGCTTTTATCTCTAAGTATTTTCGTCCCGCTAAGATCATCTCTCTTAGAAACGATATTATGAATTTTAAGCAACTTGATCATGAAAATGTTGCATAAGCTTGCATGCCTGCAGGTCGACTCTAGAGGATCCCCGGGTACCGAGCTCGAATTCGCCCTATAGTGAGTCGTATTACAATTCACTGGCCGTCGTTTTACAACGTCGTGACTGGGATTGAATTTAGCTTCTAGAAATATTTTAGATTCGGCCGCGGGAGGAACTTTTATGGAAATAACTTTAGTAGAAGCTACTAAACTCCTAGATAATATTATGGTTTATTATTCTCAATGGCACACTGAAAGATCTACTAATAAGAAAGTGCATGCGATAGAAGAAATTAATGTTTTGAGTGGTAAGATGGATGAACTTATGAAATTATTTGCTAATAAAAGTGTTTCTTCTGATCCTAATGATATGCCTTTGTCTACTTTGATTGAGAATAATAATGAATCTTTGGATGTGAATTTTGTTGCTAGGAATAATTTTGGTAAAAACGCGTATAGAGGAAACTTTAATCCTAGGCCATATCCTAGTAATTCCTCTAATAATTATGGTAATTCCTAAAACAATTCTTGTGGAAATTTTAATAATGTACCCTCTGATTTTTAATCTAATATTAAAGAATTTATTACCTCACAAAAGACTTTCAATGCTTTGATTGAAGAAAAATTGCTTAAGGTTGATGAGTTGGCTAGGAACGTTGATAGAATTTCTCTTGATGTTGATTCTTTGAAGCTTAGATCTATTCCTCCTAAGAATGATATCAATGAATCTCTCAAAGCCATGAGAATTTCCATTGATGAGTGCAAAGAAAGCACCGCTAAGATGCGTGCTAAGAAAGATTGCTTTATAAAAGCATGTTCTTCTAGTTTCCATGATAATAAAGATGAAGATCTAAAAGTTATTGATGTGTCCCCTATTAAATATTTGTTTTGTAATATGAATCTTGATAATGATGGGACTGAATATGATCCACCTTTACCTAGAAGACGTTCCAAAAATTCGGAGTCTTTAGATCTTGATGCTAAAATTGTTAAAAGTGGGATTGAAGAAGTCAAAACTTTAAATATTAATGAAACCACTATTTTGGATTTCAAGGAATTTAATTATGATAATTGCTCTTTGATAGATTGTATTTCCTTGTTGCAATCCATGCTAAATTCTCCTCATGCTTATAGTCAAAATAAAGCATTTACCAAACATATCGTTGATGCTTTGATGCAATCTTATGAAGAAAAACTTGAGTTGGAAGTTTCTATCCCTAGAAAACTTTATGATGAGTGGGAACCTACTATTAAAATTAATATTAAACATCATGAATGCTATGCTTTGTGTGATTTGGGTGCTAGTGTTTCCATGATTCCAAAGACTTTGTGTGATTTGCTAGGTTTCTGTGATTTTGATGATTGCTCTTTAAACTTGCACCTTGCGGATTCCACTATTAAGAAACCTATGGGAATAATTAATGATGTTCTTATTGTTGAAAATAGGAATTATGTGCCCATAGATTTTATTGTTCTTGACATAGATTGCAATCCTTCATCTCCTATTATTCTTGGTAGACCTTTCCTTAGAACGATTGGTGCAATTATTCATATGAAGGAAGGGAATATTAGATTCCAATTTCCATTAAGTAAAGGCAAGGAACACTTAGCTAGAAATAAAATTAAATTACCATATGAATCTGTTATGAGATCCACTTATGGATTGCCTTCCAAAGATGGCAATACCTAGATCTATCTTCGCTTATATGCCTAGCTAGGGGCGTTAAACGATAGCGCTGGTTGGGAGGCAACCCAATTTTATTTTTCTTCCTTGATTTTTGCACCTGTTTAATAATAAATCATTTATCTAGCCTTTGTTTTGGTTGTGTTTTTTGTGTTTAATTAGTGTTTGTGCCAAGTAGAACCGTTGGGAAGACTTGGGGAAAGTCTTTTTAATCTTGCTGTAAAAAACAGAAACTTTAGCGCTCACGAGAACTGCTGCCATTTTTATTTGGAAAGTGAAATTTAATTAATTATTTTGCAGATGATTAATAGATAAATTCCTCACGTCCAGAAATTTATTTTAGAATTTTTGGGGTTCCAGATCTTGAGTTAGCTACAGATTACTACAGACTATTCTGTTTTTGACAGATTCTGTTTTCCGTGTGTTGTTTGCTTATTTTGATGAATCTATGGCTAGTAAAATAGTTTATAAACCATAGAGAAGTTGGAATACAGTAGGTTTAACATCAATATAAATAAAGAATGATTTCATTACAGTACCTTGAAGTGATGTTTTGTTTTCTTTCGCTAACGGAGCTCACGAGAATTTCTACTTTAAGTTTTGTGTTGTGAAGTTTTCAAGTTTTGGGTAAAGATTTGATGGATTATGGAACAAGGAGTGGCAAGAGCCTAAGATTGGGTATTCCCATGGCACCCCAAGATAATATAGGACACCTAAAAGCCAAAGCTTGGGGATGCCCTGGAAGGCATCCCCTCTTTCGTCTACTTCTATCGGTAACTTTACTTGGAGCTATATTTTTATTTACCACATGATATGTGTTTTCCTTGGAGCATCTTGTATTATTTGCGTCTTTATTTTTTAGTTTTCCACAATCATGATTTCTGCACACACCTTTTTGAAGGATACACTCATGATTCGGAAATTGTTAGAATACTCTATGTGCTTCACTTATATCTTTTGAGTTATATAGTTTTTCCTCTAGTGCTTCACTTATATCTTTTAGAGCACGTTGGTAGATTTGTTTTATAGAAACCATTGTTCTCTCATGCTTAACTTAGATTATTTTGAGAGTCCTACAAAACAGCATGGTAATTTGCTTTAATTATGTTAGGCATTCAAGATTAATAATAAATTTTTCTTATGAGTGTGTTGAATACTATGAGAAGTTTGAAACTTGATAATTGTTTTGAGATATGGAGATGGTGATATTAGAGTCGTGCTAGTTGAGTAGTTGTGAATTTGAGAAATGCTTGTGTTGAAGTTTGTGATTCCCGTAGCATGCACGTATGGTGTACCGTTATGTTAAGAAGTCGGAGCATGATGTATTTATTGATTGTCCTCCTTATGAGTGGCGGTCGGGGACGAGCGGTGGTCTTTTTCCTACCAATCTATTCCCCTAGGAGCATGCGTAGTACTTTGCTTTGATAACTAATAGATTTTTGCAATAAGTATGTGAGTTCTTTATGACTAATGTTGAGTCCATGGATTATACGCACTCTCACCCTTCCACTATTGCTAGACTCTCTAATACCGCGCACCTTTCGCCGGTATCATACACCGACCATATACCTTCCTCAAAACATCAACCATACCTACCTATCATGGCATTTTCATAGCCATTCAGAGATATATTGTCATATTGCTTCGCATGATCATGTAGTTGACATTTTAGTTGTGGCAAAGCCACCGTTCATAATTCTTTCATATAAGTCACTCATGCATAATTGCTATCCCGGTATACCGCCGGAGGCATTCATATAGAGTCATACTTTGTTCTAGTATCGAGTTCTAATCATTGAGTTGTAAACAAATAGAAGTGTGATGATCATCATTCATAGAGTATTGTCCCAAAAAAAGAGAGAGAGAAAGTGCCGGGGTACTGATCCATGGGCACCTATGGGACCGGCGGACCAGGTCCCTTTCGGTTCGGCGGGGGCGGAGATCGTGCAAAGAGCAAATCGAGGCGATGCACGCGAGCGATTTACCCAGGTTCGGGCCACACGGATGCGTAAAACCCTACTCCCGCTTTGTGGTTTGTATTGATTTCTTGCTCGGGAGCGCGAAGTGCTACAGTACACTTCATCAGCTAACGAGACCGAGCGTGAGTGTTCTCTGAATAGCTAACCCCCCTCTACGTTGCACACGGGCCTCCTTTTATATGCTCAAGGGGTCACCAACAGGTGGCAACGGAGGCAAAAGGGTAAAAATGGAAAGGTGCTGCGGTAGGCACAGCTACCTGCTACAGTGTATCACACCTAACCCTGACGGCAGGGGACAAGAGCCTTAAATGCCCGTCTGTGTCGCCTAAACAGTGCGAAAAGGGACCGCCAGGGACGCCACCGTTCGCCACGATGGCGATCTTGTCAGCGCCGCTTGCCACCGCACGCCCCTGGCTGCACAGCCTTCCGCCACGTATGCCTGGAAGGGCCCCAGAGCGACACGTTGGTGGATGTGCTGGAGCGCGGGCATGGAGAGGTGGCTTGCCACGGCAAGCGCCTTGCCGCGGTCGTTGTCTTGTCGCGTCCGGGAGCTTGTCGCTCACCGGGCCTTGCCGGGACGCGTGGTGCACCGTGGCAAGTTCCTTGAAATGCCTTGGGTGGCCTTCCCGGCAAGCTCCTCTTGTGGGGGTCTTGGGATGCTTTTGTTAGCCTTCCCGGCAAGCTCCTCTTGCCGGGGTCTTGTCTCCTTGGCTTGGACACTTTGTTCTTGAATGGCTCCAAAGGAACCACGGAGGACCTTGGCGGTCACCCGGCAAGCCTTGCCGCGGGATGCCGCGACTGCCCGTGCACAAGTTCGGGATACTAGGGTACCCCTACTCTAGTACACCGACAGGAGCCCCCGGGCCTGGGCCATACACGGTGCCGAGCGCTGTTGGGCCAGGCCCAAAACAGGGCACGGGCACGCGCGGCCTAGGTTACGCTGTATCTCACTCCGTATCCACCACGCCCTCCCTGAACGGCACGCGTCGAATGCGGCGTCGTGGGAGAGATCGTGGGGGTTTCTTTATTCGGAAATGCGGAACGTCCGCCCCCTCCCCCTTTATAAGCAGGGGAAACAGGGGCAGTTCGCCCACTCGCCCGTTGTTGTTTCCAATCTCAGAAATCTCCGCCGCTCCCTCGCCTTACCAAAGCTGAGAGAGAGAGAGCAGCGCTCCGCCCCCCATCGCCACCAGCACCACCAACGCCATCGACTTCCTCCACTGCTTCCGCCATGGCTCCAAAAGCCGACAAGGGGAAGGCCGTGAAGTCGACCGAGGCGTAGCGGCTCGCGGCGCTGCGGAAGGAGCGGTCCGTCTTCCCCCCCAAGCTTGGCGCGAAGGAGCTGAGGGAGAATTTCTACCTTTTCTGGTCGGCGGAGACGCGCGCGCATCCGCGCACAAAGGTACTCCCCGCCGCCGCTTGGAAGAAGGCTCCAAACGGATACCCTTTCTTCGCATTGTTCTTCTACTGCGGGCTCTGCCCGCCTTTTCTCTGATTTCTTCTGCGACATCATGAATACCTACGGATTCCACCTCCTCGACTTCACCCCCAATGCCGTTCTGACCATGGCAGTTTTCGCTCATCTCTGCGAAAACTTTGTCGGAGTCCTTCCCAACGTAGCCCTCTTCCGCCACTTCTTCATACCCCGAGTAGAGAGAGGAGAGGCTCTATCCGGCGGAATCGCATGGATCTCAAGGGCCGGCAAGAAGGAAACGTATCTGGAGGGAGAATTCCACGGCAAGTGGGAGGAGTGGAGGGCAGATTGGTGCTGGATTGACGAGGAGAGCCCGCAGCCATTCACCACCCGGCACCGAGCCCCAGTAGCACGCGGCAGCAATTGGAGTGACGTGGCCCCAGAGGACGACAAGCTGAAGATTGCTGTCACCAGGATCCTGCGCCTGAGGCTTGCCGGGCTTACTGTTGGTGCTGTTGGCGCAGACTTCCTTCGCCGCCGCATCGCCCCCCTGCAGGAACGGGGGAGGCCCACTTGGGAGTTCAAGAACGCGGCAGATATCATGAGGCTGCGGCCGGGCCTCAACTACAACTTCACAGTCCTGGAGCTCAACGCGATGCTCCAGGAGCTCTTCAAGTATGACCCCCAGCATCCCGAGGTGTTCAGGTTGCCGGGGGGCGTCGTTCCGTTGTGCAACAATTCCGCGCTCGACCGCATCCGTGTAATGATGCCGGAGTGCGACTCGCACAGGATTGTGCCAACTTGGTAGGAGCCTGCAGACGACGTCGTGCAGCAGTTCTTCGACGACTTGGTGGAAGTGCCAATCCGCCCCGACGAGAAGGACGGCCTCACCCGCGACACCACGGATGCGGAGATGGCACTCATCGCCACTAGGCTGGAGGAGGCAGCCGCAGCCGCAGCCGTGGGCGAGTTTGGGTTCACTGTGGAGGAAGCAGATGCAGTGGAGGCGGCAAGCCGTGCCAAGCGAGGGGAGCCTGCCGGCAAGAAGGAGCTTGTCGGGCGTGACGCCGAGCCGAGCGAGCCCGCCAAGGACTCAAGCGGCTCGTTGGAAATCAACTCCTCCTCCTCCTCTTCTTCGGGCAGCTCGCCGCAAGCAGAGCCTCCATCCCCACCAAGAAGGCGCCTCCGCAAGGCCGGTGACGTGACGGAGCGGCAAGCGGGTCAAAAGTCGCCGCGCCGCGTGACACGCTCCACCGCGGAAAACACCGTTACCACGGGAGCGCCTCATGCTGCGACGGCAACTGGAGCGGAGTCTAGCCGGACCACCGCTTCAGTCCCTACCGCTACTCACGCTGCGCCGACAGCCGGAGCGGGGTCGTCTCAGACCACCGCCACTGCTCCCGCCAAGTGGCCAAGGGAAGCTTCTCCTCCGCCTCCTCGTGCCGGGCGCGTGCCGGACTTCGACTTCTCCGCGTTCAACTCCGACGAGGAAGAAGAAGAAGAGTAAGCTTCTCTTGTTGTACTTCCAGTTCTTCAATCCTTGTTGCTTGTCTTATTTCTCACTTGCTTTTCTCTCTGAACTTGTTCTTCTTTAGGACTCTGGCCCAGAGAGCGGCCAAGAGAGCTAAGGCCCCGGTGATCGTCATCGAGGACGAGCCCACTGCGACAGCAGGTGGCGCGCCCGAGACAACCTTGCCGGAACCGGCGACGTTTCTCCAGAGCAGCCCCCAGCGTAAGTGTATGATTTACTTTCCGCTGTGAGGCACGCTTGGGTACTTGTCTTTGCTGATATCTGCTTGTTGACTTGTGAAGGAGCCGAGCAGCCCCACCAGGAGCCAAGGGAGAATCCCCCGACAAGGGAGAATTCTCCGGCAAGGGAGGGCTTCCCGGTAAGGGAGAAGTCTCCGGCAAGGGAGGGTTCTCCGGCAAGGGACAGCACCAGCGGCCCCCCGACAGCGGAGACCACGACTGCAGAGCCTGGTGCAGGTACTCCTCTTGCTTTAAAACTTCCTTCGGGTTCTTCTTCTTTTGATCTTCTGGGTTTTTGCTTGACTCTTCCCCCTTTTCCGGCCGTCAGATCCATCCGCTGCAGAGCAGATGGAGACCGAGGTCGCCGCCGACGAAGCAGCCGGTGCTGGAGATGCCGCCGGTGCAGAGGCCGCCAAGGCTGACGCCGCAGCAACTGGCGAGGGGTCTGGCGATCGTACTGACGGCCCAGAGGCCGCAGGAGCACCAGGCGCTACGCCGACGGCCGACCCGTCCGCCAGAGCCGCAGTGCCAAGCACCGAGGAGCCCTAGCTGGGCGTCTATTTGAAGGCCGGCGACGACGTCTTCATCAATCTTCCCTGGCATCAAGCTCCAGAGCGCCGGTCGAGGGGGAGATCTTCGACGGAGAAGTGCTTGCCTCCGCAGGACTGACGCTGGTCGACGCGCCAAGCAGCAGCAGCAACGAGCCCGAAGAAGAGCGGCTGCTGCGCAGGTTGATGTCGCCCTACCGCGCGTGGCAAGCCAAGCTGGAGTCCCGCGAGGCGCTTGTCGCGAAGACGGGAGCAGACATCGAAAAGCGCGTAGAGGAGCTCCGGGGCTTCCGCCAGGAAGCTCGTCAGTCCATGGCAGAGGAGCGGGAGCAACTCGACGAAGCGCAGAAGGCCTTCCTCCTGGAGAAGGCCGAAGTCGAAGAGCGGCAGCGACTTGCCGCTGTGAAGCTAGCCACGGAGGAGGGCGAGCTGGCGCAACGGAAGGTCAATCTCGACTCCCACGAGGAGGAGCTTGCCGCGCGCGAGGTAAAACTCGGCGAAGCCCTCAAACAAGAAGAGGACGCCGCCGCCGCCGCCGAGGCCTCCAAGGAGGAGTTGAAGACGAAGGTGGCGCAGCTAGAAGCCGATCTCGCCGAGAAGGGCAAAGAGCTCAGCGCCGCCAAGGTCTCCAACGTGGATCTTGAGTTGAAGCTAACCACTTTGACCAAGACTCTGGACAGCGCCAAGAAGCAGGAGGCGGCCTTGAAGGAGCAAATCAAGGCCGACAAGGCGCTGTTGGAGAGCGCTGCCGCCGCCCAGAACGCTTTCAGGGAGACTGTGACGCACTGGACGGAGAGTCTGGTGAACGCCGCCACAGATATCGACAAGGAGCTGGCGCAGCTGGGGATGGAAGATCTTGGGTATCCCTCCGACGACAACCTCCAACCCAGCGCCAAGCTCGTCCTGTTCTTCAAGGGAGTGGCGACAGCCCTCCAGCGACTCCGGGAGAGGATCCCCAAGCAGCTGGCCGACGAATCACGCAAGATCTGCACAGGGGCCCTCCAGAAAGTGTTGATGAAGGTGGCCTTCCGCAGTCCGGGCCTCCGCCTCACCAACATCCTCAGGACCTTGCCGCCGGAGGCTGATCTGGAGGAGCTCAAGGCCCTTGTCGCACCCATTGTGGACAAGGTGAGCGGGATCAAGAGGGTTGAAGGCGATCGCGTAGATTAGGCCGCCCATTTCTTCTTTCCTTGTCGCTGTTTATCATGTCATGAAAGCAGTCTGTTAGAGCTGCGACAAGCTATCTTTGTAATGTAACTTTGTTCTTGGCAATGATTGCAACGTTATTTCCTTTACTTGACTCCCCCCTTTGTATGTCTTTTTACCCTACGCTTTTAGGGAACTTGCCGGCGCAGGCACCTGAGCCGCGAGCGCTGAGTGCGGGACGTGAGCAGCTTGCTGGCGGTGCCGCAGCCGACAAAAAACCTTGTCGCAACTAGTTGCAGCTCACTTAAGTTGTTGAGCGGACTCGAAACAAAGTAAGGGCGCAACTAGCTACGAGTTGGTTCCTCCGCGCACAGGTTTTCCATACAAAGTGCGGTCGTTCAAGGAAGATAACTTAAAATTTAAAAAAAATTGATTGCTCAAACTTTGGCAACATAGCTTTTCTGTTGTTTGCTTCCCGGCAAGGCGAAACTTTCTTGAACAACGCCTGGTCCATACCGTCGTCTTCTCCTTCCCCCCCCCCCCCCGGCAAACTTGTGGGCGAGGGGAACCTTGCTTTCAAAAAGGAAGAAGAGACAATACAGATATGGAGCTTTATGGCTCGTTATTGCTTACCGGGGTAGGTGCTGCACAAAGTGTCAGATCATATATGCTAAAAAATAGAAAGCATGAAATCGACAAAATGTGCGGAGCACATGAGCTTTACTTATGCACGGGGTCTGCGCCCGGCTTTGTACAAAGGACTACGTGCAATAGCGGCAAGACTTGTACAAAAGGTGGTTGCCGGAAGAGGTTCCGACAACCGCGCCTTACGGGTAAAACTTACGAAGATGCTCAATGTTCCAGGAGTTGCTCACCGGAATACCATCTTCGGTCTCAAGGCGGACAGCGCCAGGCCTAGTGACTCGTTTCACCCGGTAAGGGCCTTCCCACTTCGGCGTCAACTTGTTGGAATTCTTGGCGGACTGAACGCGCCGAAGAACAAGGTCGCCTTCCTCGAGACTTCTGGCATTAACTTTGCGGCTATGGTAGCGGCGCAAAGCTTGCTGGTAGCGAGCAGCTCGCACAGCAGCATGAAGACGGTCTTCCTCAAGGAGCAGCGCGTCATCTTGTCGCAGCTGCTCTTGCTCGAGCTCATCATAAGCGAGCACTCGAGCTGACCCGTATACGAGTTCCGTGGGGATAACTGCCTCTGCTCCATAGACTAAAGCGAAAGGTGTCTGGCCAGTGGCTCGATTTGGCGTCGTCCTGATCGACCAAAGAACCACCGGCAGCTCCTCGATCCAGTTTCTTCCGCACTTGTGTAGCCTGTCGAAAGTTCTGGTCTTGAGCCCGCGCAGCACTTCAGCATTTGCCCTCTCCGCTTGACCGTTGCTTCTCGGGTGAGCAACAGAAGCGAAACAGACCTTGGCACCAAGATCTTGGACGTATTGCATGAAGGTGCGGCTCATGAATTGTGTACCGTTGTCGGTGATTATCCTGTTAGGGATCCCGAAGCGGCAAACAATCGACCTGAAGAACTTGACTGCTGACTGTGCTGTCACCTTCCTCACTGGTTCCACTTCCGGCCACTTTGTGAACTTGTCGATTGCAACGTACAAGTACTCAAAGCCCCCGACAGCTCGGGGAAAGGGGCCTAGGATGTCGAGCCCCCAGACCGAAAATGGCCAGGATAAAGGGATCGTCTGGAGAGCTTGAGCTGGTTGGTGTATCTGCTTGGAATGGAACTGGCACGCTTCACACTTGGTTACTTGTGCAGTTGCATCCTGGAGGGCTGTTGGCCAGAAGAAACCTTGCCGAAATGCTTTGCCGAGAAGTGCTCTTGCGCCAATGTGGTGACCACATATGCCTCCATGTATCTCTGCCAACAGCTTTTGTCCGTCTTCCCGGTGAATACACTTCAATTTCACACCGTTGAGTCTTCTTCTGTACAGTGTCTTGTCGACAAACTGGTACATACTTGACTGCCGGGCTACTCTTTCCGCTTCTTCTTGCTCTTCGGGAAGTTCTCCTGTCTGAAGGAAACGGACAATCTGCTGTGCCCATGCTGGAGCTTGTGGCTCGACAACAAGGACTAAAGGCAAATCTGCGGCTGCGAGAACGTCCGATTCTACGGCAAGAACCTGCGGGTCTGCCGGAGCTTGACGTTCCTCGGCAAGCTTGCCGGAGCAAAACTTGTCGGGAGCTTCTGCTTCAATGGAACAAACCCTAGGGCTTGCCGGAGCAGACTGCTCCTCAGCGCTCTTGGCGTTGATTTTAGGGACTTTCTTGGCGGCGGCTTCGGGAAGCTCTGCCGGCAAATAGTCACCAGAAACCAACTTCCTCTTCTTGCTCTGTCCAGTTGATGGCGTTACGGACGGCTGAGTCAGCTTGAGCACAAAGATCCCTGGTTCCACAGGTAACTTAAGAGCGGCGCACTTTGACAGGCCATCTGCAATGGCGTTCTGAGCTCTTGGAACATGCTCCATTTGCAGGCCGTCAAAGCGCTCTTCTAGATTTCTCACTTCGTCAACGTAAGCTTCCATCAACGGACTCTGATAATTCTTGTTTACTTGGCGGACGACAAGCTGTGAGTCACCCCTGACAATGAGCTTCTTGATCCCAAGGTCTGCCGCGATCCTGAGACCGGCAAGCAAGCCTTCATACTCTGCAGTATTGTTTGTTCCTTGCTCCTTCGGAAAGTGCATCTGGACTACGTACTTGAGGTGCTCTCCGGCGGGTGCGACAAGCAGCACGCCAACGCTGGCGCCTTGCAGCGAAAAGGCACCATCAAAGTACATCAGCCACTCTTTGCTTACTTCGTTGTCGGGGATGCTCGTTTCTGGGATTTCTTCATCTGGTGTTGGCGTCCATTCTGCTATAAATTCTGCCAATGCTCTGCTCTGAATAGTTGAAGTGCTCTCAAACTTGAGGCCAAACCTTGATAGTTCCAGTGCCCACTCAACAATCCTGCCTGTCACTTCTAGATTCTGCAGTATCCTCTTCAGCGGAAAGCGAGTGACAACTGTGATCTCATGTGCTTGGAAGTAATGGTGCAGCTTTCTCGAGGCCATGAGAAGGCCGAAAAGCAATTTCTGCATGCCAGAGTACCTTGACCTAGCCCCCTGCAGAAGGGAACTGACAAAGTAAACTGGGCGCTGCACCATCTTCTTCTGTGTCTCCTCGTGCATCTGCGCAGATCCATCTTTGTCGGGACCAGAGCTTGCCGGGGAAGCCCCTTGGTTGTCGCTGGATGCGTTTGCCGTGGTTGCTGGCTCGTCATCTGCCTCCCTCTCTGCTACTAACGCAGCACTAACCACTTGATTGGTTGCCGCTATATACAGCAGCAACTTCTCTTGTGGCTTAGGTGCGACAAGTATTGGAGGGGAGGACAGGTATCTCTTCAAGTCTTGCAGCGCAGCCTCCGCTTCCGGAGTCCATCTCATTGGACCTGCCTTTTTCAATAATTTGAAAAATGGCAGGGCGCGCTCAGCAGACCTAGAGATAAACCTGCTGAGAGCAGCCACGCAACTGGCAAGTCTTTGCACATCCTTGACGCGTTTTGGTGCTTCAATCTGCTCAATGGCCTTGATCTTGTCGGGATTGGCTTCAATTCCCCGCTGAGACACAAAGAACCCGAGAAGCTTGCCGGAGGGAACTCCAAACACACACTTCTCTGGGTTGAGCTTGAGGCTGATCTTGCGCAGATTTGCAAAGGTCTCGTCTAAATCTTGGATCAAAGTTGCTCTGTCCTTGCTCTTGACCACTATGTCATCCATGTAAGCTTCCACATTTCTGTGTATTTGCGGCTCAAGAGCGACATGGACTACTCTTGCAAATGTTGAACCAGCATTTTTTAATCCGAAAGGCATTCGTACGAAACAGTACGTGCCACATGGAGTAATAAATGCGGTCTTCTCCTCATCCTCTTCTGCCATGAAGATCTGATGATATCCTGAGTATGCGTCAAGAAATGAAAGCAAATCACATCCGGCTGTGGAGTCAACAATCTGGTCAATGCGCGGCAAAGGAAATGGGTCTTTGGGACAAGCTTTGTTAACATCGGTAAAATCGATACAAAGTCTCCATTTCCCGTTTGCCTTGCGCACGACTACAGGATTGGCCAACCACGTGGGATGGAGCACTCCTCTGACAAGGCCTGCTGCTTCCAGCTTCTTGATCTCTTTTGCAATGAACTCTTGGCGCTCCACTGCCTGCTTCCTGACCTTCTGCTTGATGGGCCGCGCATGAGGACAAACGGCAAGGTGGTGCTCAATCACTTTCCTGGGAACACCGGGGATGTCAGACGGTTGCCAGGCAAACACGTCGACATTCGCCCGCAGGAAAGCAACGAGCGCGCTTTCCTATTTAGGGTCGAGAGTGGCACTGATGGTGAAGGTACCACCAGTGCCGTCCTCCTTGGCGGACACCTTTTTCGTCTCTGGTGGAGCTGCCATCATCTTCTTACACTTGCCGGTGGAGCTCGATGGTGCGTCCTCGACGGCAGCGCAGCACTCCGAAGAGGTGCGCTTGCCGGAGTGGGCATCAGAACTCTTGCCGGACTTGGTCTTCTTCCCCCCGGGAGCTTCAGTGGCAAGTGGCTTGTGATCTGTTGTGGCTGCCGCTTCCCGGTAGATCTTGTCGGCACAGATAAGAGCATCCTTCTTGTCGTCGGGGACAGAAATGACGCTTATCGGGCCTGGCATCTTCGGCATGTTGTATGCATAGTGAGAGGCTGCCATGAACTTGGCGAGTGCTGGACGGCCAAGTATCCCATTGTAAGGCAATGGAATGTCGGCAACGTCAAAAGTGACCCTCTCAGTCCTGAAGTTTAGCTCGCTGCCAAATGTTACCGGCAGCGTGACTTTCCCCTTCGGCTTGCTCCTTCCCGGATTGATTCCTTGGAATGTGCCGGTCTCTTCGAGCTCGCTGTCAGGGATCTGGAGTTTCTAGAGTACAGCAGAGGAGATCAGGTTCAAGCCGGCCCCGCCGTCAACTAGCATCTTGGTGACCTTGAGGTTGCGGATAGTTGGTGAAACCAACATCGGCAAACACCCGCCCGCAGTTGTGCGATCAGGGTGGTCCTCAATGTCAAAGATGATAGGCGTGCTGGACCATTTCAGAAGTTTTCATGATTCGACAGGTGGTTCCACTGCATTGACTTCCCGCACCCACTACTTGAGTCGGCGGTGTGAAGTATGCAGGGAAGCACCGCCGTCAACGCACAAGACTTCTGTGGCTTTCTGGAACTCCTTCTCACTGGTCTCGACATCATCCATGTCTTCGTCGTCGTCGTCTTCATCGTTGTCGCGGCCGCGGGGAGGTCTGTCTCCTTGCCGCTGCTTGGCCTTGCCGCGGCGTCCTCCCCGGCTGGCGCGCTTCTTGCCAGATTCTGCAGCGCCACCTTGGGCCCTCTCCTTGTCTCGCCGCTCGTACTCAGCCTTTTGCTGCTGGACAAGCTGCTCGACCTTCTTGCAGCTCTGGAGGTCATGGCCCTTGGTGCGGTGAATCTTGCAATATTGCTTGTCGGAGCCGTCCTGCTTGTCGGCGACCGCCACAGCCTGGCAGTTGGTGCACGCGGCAATCTCCTTGCCGGAGCTACCAACTTTGGCTTTCTTGGCGCCACCTTCATTGCCGGACTGCTCGACGACTAGCACCTCTTTGCCTTTCTTCTTCCTGTTCCGCCATCGGTTTTTCTTTGCCGGGGCAGCATCCTCACTGTCAGATCCTTCCGCTCCGGTCTTCTCTCCGGGGAGTTTCCTCCCTTCCTCAGCACGTGCACATTTGTCGGCCAGGGCGTACAGCTCACTGACGTCTCTGATCCTGCACATCGCCATCTCCTCCCGCATCCTGCGGTTACGCACGTTCTGATGGAACGCGCTGATGACCGCGGCGGGGTGGACGTCTGGGATGTTATACTGGACACGGCTGAACCTCTGAATGTACTTGCGCAGGGGCTCTCCTTCCTTCTGGGCGAGCAGATGAAGGTCACTCTCTTGGCCATGAGGTTTGTGGCCGCCTGTAAAGGCGCCAACAAACTGATGGCATAGGTCTGCCCAGGAGGATATGGAGTTGTCCGGCAAGTGCATGAGCCAGGACCTGACATTGGGCTTGAGCACCAACGGGAAGTAGTTGGCAAGGATCTTGTCGTCTCGCCCCCCAGCAGCCTGCACCGCGATGGTGTAGATGCTGAGGAACTCCGACGGATGCGTCTTGCCGTCGTACTTCTCTGGTACATCTGGATTGAAATTCTTCGTGCTGGGCCACTGGACTTGCCGCAGCTCACGAGTGAACGCAGGGCAACCTACCGCGTACGGCAAGTCGCCTGGTTCCCCTGGCGCATGCATGTCAACAGAGGGCCCAGCGCGCTGGTCTGATTGACGTCGCGCTTCTCTTCGGCGCTCGATGCGAGTACGAGCGTCTTCTTGTTGTCGTTCTTTAAGAACTTGGCGCTGATCGCGACGAGCTCGCGGATCTGACGACGCGGTGGAGTCGCTGTCGAGGTGGATCCGGCGAGTCGGCGATCTTGGCCTTCGGGGCGGAGAGTGCACAGAGGTTGCACCCCCACCGGTCTTGTCGCCACCGGCTCATGCCTGGCTGACTCGCTGCGGCTGCGACGTACTCGGCTGCCGTGGAGCGTCGCCGTTGGCGAAGCCGATGAGACTCTGGATGGTGGCCCTCCAATTGTCGATCTTGTCCGCTGTTGGAGGGTAGTCTAGGAGCAGCTGAGCTCGCGCCAAAGCTTCTGCTGCAGTGGCGGGTGGTGGTGGCGAACGGTGTGAGGAGCGGGATATGCTCGGACTTCTAACTACGTTAGAAGGAGCAGTATCCCGTCCAAGCGACCGTGCCTCGCTCGTGCCAGCATGTTGACGTGCATGGTGGTCTTGAGCGCTTCGGGATCCACCAGCTCGATCTTGGTCTAGCAAACGCATGGTACCGTGAGTACCATGACGCTGCCGGTCCCGCGCCTCCTGAGACGGGCGCGGTGGATGTACGGACGCCGAGGTCTTGGAGTGCGCCCGGTCGTTGTGGGAGCCGGCTACGCCGCCGATGGGCACCGCAACCTTGTCCTTGGACCTGGCAGCACCGCGAGCTCCCTCGTCGACGCCCGTTCTTCCGCCGCCGTCTGCCCCTCCAACCGTTTGCTCCGGCGGTGGTTGGCTCGGCGCGGACGGAGCAGCTGCCTCCGAAACCTTCTTCTTCGGCGGCATGTTGATGAAGATGATGAAGATCTAGCTCGCGAGAACGCCGGATCTGGTTCACACAACTTCGACGTCCCCCTACCTGGCGCGCCAAAGATGCCGGGGTACTGATCCACGGGCACCTATGGGACCGGCGGACCGGGTCCCTTTCGGTTCGGCGGGGGCGGAGATCGTGCAAAGAGCAAATCGAGGCGATGCACGCGAGCGATTTACCCAGGTTCGGGCCGCACGGATGCGTAAAACCCTACTCCTGCTTTGTGGTTTGTATTGATTTCTTGCTCGGGAGCGCGAAGTGCTACAGTACACTTCATCAGCTAACGAGACCGAGCGTGAGTGTTCTCTGAATAGCTAACCCCCCCTCTACGTTGCACACGGGCCTCCTTTTATATGCTCAAGGGGTCACCAACAGGTGGCAACGGAGGCAAAAGGGTAAAAATGGAAAGGTGCTGCGGTAGGCACAGCTACCTGCTACAGTGTATCACACCTAACCCTGATGGCAGGGGACAAGAGCCTTAAATGCCCGTCTGTGTCGCCTAAACAGTGCGAAAAGGGACCGCCAGGGACGCCACTGTTCGCCACGATGGCGATCTTGTCAGCGCCGCTTGCCACCGCACGCCCCTGGCTGCACAGCCTTCCGCCACGTACGCCTGGAAGGGCCCAGAGCGACACGTTGGTGGATGTGTTGGAGCGTGGGCATGGAGAGGTGGCTTGCCGCGGCAAGCGCCTTGCCGCGGTCGTTGTCTTGTCGCGTCCGGGAGCTTGTCGCTCACCGGGCCTTGCCGGGACGCGTGGTGCGCCGCGGCAAGTTCCTTGAAATGCCTTGGGTGGCCTTCCCGGCAAGCTCCTCTTTCCGGGGTCTTGGGATGCTTTTGTTAGCCTTCCCGGCAAGCTCCTCTTGCCGGGGTCTTTTCTCCTTGGCTTGGACACTTTGTTCTTAAATGGCTCCAAAGGAACCACGGAGGACCTTGGCGGTCACCCGGCAAGCCTTGCCGCGGGATGCTGCGACTGCCCGTGCACAAGTTCGGGATACTAGGGTACCCCTACTCTAGTACACCGACAGAAAGGCTAAATAAAAAAGAAGAAGGCCCAAAAAAAGAGTAAATAAATAAAAAGGGGCAATACTACTATCCTTTTTTCCACACTTGTGCTTCAAAGCAGCACCATGATCTTCATGATAGAGAGTCTCCTATGTTATCACTTTCATATACTAGTGGGAATTTTTCGTTATAGAACTTGGCTTGTATATTCCAACGATGGGCTTCCTCAAATGCCCTAGGTCTTCGTGAGCAAGCAAGTTGGATGCACACCCACTTAGTTTCTTTTGTTGAGCTTTCATACATTTATAGCTCTAGTGCATCCGTTGCATGGCAATCCCTACTCACTCACATTGATATCTATTGATGGGCATCTCCATAGCCCGTTGATACGCCTAGTTGATGTGGAACTATCTTCTCCCTTTTTGTCTTCTCCACAACCACCATTGTATTCCACATAGTGCTATGTCCATGGCTCACGCTCATGTATTGCGTGAAGATTGAAAAAGTTTGAGAACACCAAAAGTATGAAACAATTGCTTGGCTTGTCATCGGGGTTGTGCATGATTTGAATACATTGTGTGGTGAAGATGGAGCATAGCCAGACTATATGATTTTGTATGTATAACTTTCTTTGGTCGTGTTATTTTAAAGAGACATAATTGCTTAGTTAGTATGCTTGAAGTATTATTATTTCTATGTCAATATTAAACTTTTGTCTTGAATCTTTTGGATCTGAATATTCATACCACAATTAAGAGAATTACATTGAAATTGTGCCAAGTAGCATTCCACATCAAAAATTCTATTTTTATCATTTACCTACTCGAGGACGAGCAGGAATTAAGCTTGGGGATGCTTGATACGTCTCCAACGTATCTATAATTTTTGATTGTTCCATGCTATATTATATCCTATTTTGGACATTATTGGGCTTTATTATACACTTTTATGTTATTTTTAGGACTAACCTATTAACCGGGGGCCCAGCCCAGAATTGCTGTTTTTTGCCTATTTCAGAGTTTCGCAAAAAAAGAATATCAAACGGAGTCCAAACGGAATGAAACCTTCGGGAACGTGATTTTCGGAACGAACATGATCCAGAGGACTTGGACCCTACGTCAAGCAATCAACCAGGAAGGCATGAGGTATGGGGGCGCGCCTACCCCCCCCCCCCCCCCCCCCCCCCCCCCCCCCCCCCCCCCCCCCCCCCCCCCCCCCCCCCCCCCCCCCCCCCCCCCCCCCCCCCCCGCCAGGCGCGCCCTCCGCCCTCGTGGGGCCCACGTTGCTCCACTAACGTACTCCTTCCTCCTATATATACCTATGTACCCCCAAACTACTAGATACGGAGCCAAAACCCTAATTCCACTGCCGTAACTTTTTGTATCCACGAGATCCCATCTTGGGGCCTTTTCTGGAGCTCCGCCGGAGGGGGTATCGATCACGGAGGGCTTCTACATCAACACCATAGCCTCTCTGATGAAGTGTGAGTAGTTTACTTCAGGCCAATGGGTCCATAGTTATTAGCTAGATGGCTTCTTCTCACTTTTTGGATCTCAATACAAAGTTCTCCCCCTCTCTTGTGGAGATCTATTCGATGTAATCTTCTTTTGCGGTGTGTTTGTTGAGACTGATGAATTGTGGGTTTATGATCAAGTTTATCTATGAACAATATTTGAATCTTCTCTGAATTCTTTTATGTATGATTGGTTATCTTTGCAAGTCTCTTCGAATTATGGGTTTGGTTTGGCCTACTAGATTGATCTTTCTGGCAATGGGAGAAGTGCTTAGCTTTGGGTTCAATCTTGCGGTGTCCTTTCCCAGTGATAGTAGGGGCAGCAAGGCACGTATTGTATTTTTGCCATCGAGGATAACAAGATGGGGGTTATATCATATTGCATGAGTTTATCCCTCTACATCATGTCATCTTGGTTAAAGCGTTACTCTGTTCTGTTGAACTTAATACTCTAGATGCATGCTGGATAGCGGTCGATGTGTGGAGTAATAGTAGTAGATGCAGGCAGAAGTCGGTCTACTTGTCTCGGACATGATGCCTATATACATGATCATACCTAGATATTCTCATAACTATGCTCAATTCTGTCAATTGCACAACAGTAATTTGTTCACCCACCGTAATACTTATGCTCTCGAGAGAAGCCTCTAGTGAAACCTATGGCCCCCGGGTCTATTTTCCATCGTATTAATCTTCCAATACTTAGTTGTTTCCTTTGCTATTTATTTTTACTTGCATCTTTATTTCTCTTTATCATAAAAATACCAAAAATATTATCTTATCATATCTATCAGATCTCACTCTCGTAGGTGACCGTGAAGGGATTGCCAACCCCTTTATCGTGTTGATTGCGAGGAGTTTATTTGTTTGTGTAGGTGCGAGGGACTCGTGCGTGGCCTCCTACTGGATTGATACCTTGGTTCTCAAAAACTGAGGGAAATACTTACGCTGCTCTGCTACATCACCCTTTCCTCTTCAAGGGAAAACCAGCGCAGTGCTCAAGAGGTAGCATCTCCCACTTGCACTAGAGTCAATAATCTAGTTACATTGTGATGAATCGAACACCCATAGAGTTCTGGTGCTGATCATGTTTCGCTCGTGGAAGAGGTTTAGTCAATGGATCTGCGACATTCAGAGCTGTATGTACTTTACAACTGCACCAGCTAACTGCCCCACTGTCGGTGTCAAAACCGACGGATCTCGGGTAGGGGGTCCTGAACTGTGCGTCTAGGCCGGATGGTAACAGGAGGCAAGGGACACGAAGTTTTACCTAGGTTTGGGCCCTCTTCATGGAGGTAAAACCCTACGTCCTGCTTGATTAATATTGATGATATGGGTAGTACAAGAGTAGATCTACCACGAGATCGGAGAGGCTAAACCCTAGAAGCTAGCCTATGTTATGATTGTTGTTCTATATGTTGTCCTACGGACTAAAACCCTCCAGTTTATATAGACACCAGAGAGGGTTAGGGTTACACAAAGTCGGTTACAATGGTAGGAGATCTACATATCCGTATCGCCAAGCTTGCCTTCCACGCCAAGGAAAGTCCCTTCCGGACACGGGACGAAGTCTTCAATCTTGTATCTTCATAGTCCAGGAGTCCGGCTGAAGGTATAGTCCGGCCATCCGGACACCCCCTAATCCAGGACTCCCTCAGTAGCCCCTGAACCAGGCTTCAATGGCGACGAGTCCGGTGCGCAGATTGTCTTCGGCATTGCAAGGCGGGTTCCTCCTCCAAGTACTTCATAGAAGATTTTGAAGACAAAGAT
Organism: Triticum urartu; assembly: GCF_003073215.2. Classification (NCBI taxonomy): domain Eukaryota; kingdom Viridiplantae; phylum Streptophyta; class Magnoliopsida; order Poales; family Poaceae; genus Triticum; species Triticum urartu. The sequence continues at coordinate 103,857,543 of NC_053026.1, read as the reverse complement.
AGTGTCCGGCTCTGCAAAATAAGTTTCCACATATTGCCATAGAGAGACTAATATTTACACAAATCTAATCTGCTGACGTATTCCGTAGTGTGACATCGCACCACGGCCAAGCCTTTATTCGAATCATTTTATTGTCCCACCTCAGCGTGTCATGCGAGGCGGTTTCCTTGGCACGTCTCGTCGAAGCAGAGATCGTGTCCCCTTATTTCGGGATTCTCATCAATACGGGCGTGGGTAACCCAACCGTGCCATTGATTACGGCGCTTGGAGATAAGCGAGTTTTACGAGGCTGGTGGGGACACGTAGTTGCGTCCACCCATATAAGGGGATAAGGATCCACCTTTTCACCCACGCCTTCTTCCTCTTCTGCCTATCCATTATCGCGCACTCGAGCTCCAGCGCCCAAGTCCGCACTCCCCGCCTCAACCTTCTCCAGCCATGTCCGGAGCGGGAGGCAAGTGGATGGTCTCCTCCGTCATGGAGGGACACATCAAAAAACCGAGGAAGGCCGGATACTTGTCTAACGACATCGCGTATCGGCTTCCCGAAGAGGGGCAGCTCCTCCCCACCCCAAGGCCCCTTGAGAGGGTAGTGTTCCTTCCCCACTTCCTCCACGGACTGGACTTTCCTATCCACCCATTCGTCTGGGGACTCATGTTCTACTACGGCCTGGATTTCCATGATCTGGCCCCGAAGTTCATCCTCAACATCTCGGCGTTTATCGTCGTGTGCGAGGCTTTCCTCCGCATCCGATCCCATTTCGGCCTTTGGCTCAAGACTTTCAATGTCAAGCCGAAGGTGGTGCGCGGCAACCAGGCGAAGTGCAGAGGCGCCATGGTGGGCAAGATGCCCAACGTCTTATGGCTCGAGGGCTCCTTTGTGGAGACCCTGAAGGGGTGGCAATAGGCATGGTTTTACATCACCGAGCCGCACGACCCTGAGTGGGTTGCAGCCCCCGAGTTCCGGTCCGGACCCCCAACGCGGCTCACGTCCTGGAAAGAGACGGGCCTGTCGTGGGGCAGCAAAGGAGAGGTGACTGGACCACAAACATGCATCCAAACCCTGGTGGACAAGCAGCTCAAGCTTGTCAACGTAGTCCAGGTTATGCTCATCCGCCGGATCCTCCCGTGTCAACAACGGGCCTTCAATCTGTGGGAGTTCAACCCGGCGCGGCACTGAACTCTGAGCAGGCTCTTCGACACGACATATGAAGATGCCTGGAAGGTGCTTTTCAAGGTCGCCGAGGCTCCCGCATCCGCTACCGAGGATCGCGGATTCAGCGCGCAGCATCACGCTAGCGCGGTAAGTTGTTTGTACCTTTTACAGGGTATTAGTTTTTCATAGTTTAACTCTATGCGGGATCTAAGCTCCCTTACCTTTGACAGGTTTGGCAGGCGAAGTCCGGACAGATCGACTGTCCAGCTCCTTTGCCCGAAGACCCAGCCGATGCCCGCTTGGCGAAGCTGCTGGTTCCGGCACCCCATGTGGTGCCGGAGAAGAAGGCCACGAAGAAGGCCACGGGGACTCGAAAAAGTGCCCGGCGGCAGGAGGTGTCGGGTTCATCATCCGACGGCTCCAAGGCGCATTCCTCCCGTGAAGACGAGGAGGAGGAAGAAGAGACCTCTCCCCCTCTAGTGGGGGGAGAGAAGAAAAGGAAGGCCGCCCTCACTGGGGAGGCCGAAGGGTCCAAGAAGGGGAAAACCCTTCCTCCGGACTACTCCACCAACGCTGACGACCGCGGAGAAGAGTGGCTGCTCAGGGCCAAGCCCCTGGTGAAATCGTAAATGTCTGGATACCAGAGTAATTCATAGTATTCCTTTATTGCACAGCTTGCCCTTATGTCGAATATGATTATGCAGCCCACCCAAAGACCGGCTCGACGCGTCGTCGAGCGGTTCACTGGACTCGTCGGATGTGAATTCGCTTCCGACGGCCACCTCCCCCCACCCTACGGACGACGCCGAAGTATTGTCCCAACAGGTTCCAAGCCAGGAGGAGGTGGTCCTGGAGGCGCCGCAAGGCGACCTCCCGGACTCTAGGAGTAAAGGGGATAAAACCCCCCAGGGCTCCAAGTCCGGCCCTAGGCCGGACACCGCTCTGGAACCTTCAAATGTTCCAGAGTCCGGCGGGCGACCTCCTTGCAAGAGGAGCAAGCCCACCGTGCCGGTGACCCCCGTCCAACCGGAGGTGCCGGACAATCTGTTGGAGGTGCTTAAAGGCGCCTCCATCGACGAGGAGCACCGCACCATTATGAGTGCGGTGGTCCAGAAGGTTCAGTACGCCAAGAGCGTGGCGGACTGACTGAAGCTTGTGCTAGCCTTTTAAGAGGCTTTGAGGTAAGTAAAGAATGTGTAAATAATATTACCGCATAGAAAGTAGCCCCTGATGCTCTGTTTGGCATTCGGGAAGAAAAGCCGAATAGAGGATCAAATAAAATTCGCAGGAGTCTAACAAAAAGGAGTCAATATGCGTATGCAGGCTTCTCTGCTGGTGTTCGCCGCACTGACTGCGGAAGTGGACACGCTAAAGCAAAACCTCGAGCAGTCCGAGCAAGAGCTCGGGCGTACCAAGAAGCAGCTTGAGGACAAGGAAGGTAAGAAATACCTTGTTTAAATATATATAAAAAAGTGCAATTGCAAAAAATGACAGGATTATCGTGGCTATTGTAGGGGCCACGTCTGAGGTGGCGACCCTTAAGCAAGCGCTGGTCGAGGCCGAGAAGAGGGCGGCCATGGAGCGCACCGAGAGGGAGAAGTGTGAGGCCCAGGTTGGCAAGGTGCGGCAAGAGCTCCAGGCTCTCATGAAAAAACATGAGAGTTTGGAGCTTGACTCAAAGACGCGAGCGTCCGAGCTCGCGATGGCTATTGAAAATGCCAAGTCTGCCAAGGCCGAATCCCAGAAGACCCTCCAGGAGTTGGATGTGGTGAAAAAGATAGCGGCGGGTAAGGCATTCTTTATGCAAAGCAAACACATAAACGTGAGTTACTTGTTACTTACCTGAATCCGGAGCTCTCCAGGAGCTTTCGCAGATCTTCCCCGTAGTAGCGTGGCCGATGCCGCCGCATTCTATCGAGCCGAGGAGAGCAGCTCGACAGAGAAGGTGTTCTGGTCTCAGTATGCTGAGGCCGGACACCCCGTGCCCCTGAGCGACCAGCTGAAGCAACTGGTCGAGCTCCACAAGGCGGCCGAACAGGCCATGAAGGGCCTCATAGTTCGGCTGTGGCTTGCAGAGGATCTGCCTGGGAGCTATTTCGGGCTGGTGCGGCAGCTGGTGGGGGCCTGTCCAAGGCTCAAAGTCATCAAGCGCTCCGTCTGCATTGAAGGTGCCCGTAGGGCCCTTGCCCATGCTAAGGTGCACTGGGGCAAGCTGGATGCTGAGAAGCTTGTGAAGGACGGGCCAACGCCGAGGAAAGAGCATCGCAAGCCCGAGAATTATTATACGGATGTTCTGAAGGGTGCCCGCCTTGTGGCGGATGAATGTTCTAGGGATGTAATTTTTGAGTAAAACTCGCTCGTTTTGTCCTGTGCGCTGAAAACTTGTTCATATGCGCTAAGCAATGCTGTTGGAATTTAAAATATTACCTTATGTGCGGCTGTTTATCAATTCTGAGAGATGGCGAGTCGTTGGCTTCTGCCCCCGTGCCGCTAGTGCTGGGGTGTTCGGGGATAAACCTGAGCGCTCTTTTTCCCATGTTTGGGTCCTTCGAGGGAGGCGCTCAGCACAACGAACAAGGCAATCAGACTATAATGCGTGAACACTCTCACTTAGCCATAGAATTCTATAATTTTAAATTTCGGCGAAGCCCCTGGTATTCGGAAGACCGATTTCGGGGCGCTATCCACGCCTTGGCCGAACAGAGCCGACTCCTCGCTCTAAGCAGCATAAGTCTTTAGGGACTCGAAAAACCTCTCGAACAGCGACCAGCTCTCGGTTCATCATGACAGTCAGTTTTAGCTTTCTCTACTGATGTGCTCGACCCAGCTCAACTAGGGCACAATCGCAGTAGTTCTCCTAGTGCTACCTTAGCCGACACAGCGGAACGTAAGGCACCAAAACATAGGAGCCAGGCAAACCCAACTATTGACCCAAGACATGATTCGGAGCCGATGCATATAATGCTATAAGTTCGGGGTGCCGCACTTGTTAAAGTGTTCGGACTTCTCACACCATATTGAGGGGTACTAAAGCCCCTGGCGTATTTTGGCCGTACCAAAGTGTATGGGTGCAACATGTCGTTAAGGAACATATATTTGTAAAAAAAGAGTAATACAAAAATAGACAAAAGCTATGCATTGTTTATTAAAAAGGGCTGCGATCAAAGCAGAATGATACAAATAATGCGATAAGCAAAAGGTTGGACTATTTAACATGTCCGTTCCAGGGGCAGGCTGCGGAATGGTATGTGAAACGGGTATACTGCTCGTGATAGAGACCACCTGGGAGTTCCGTAATGCGGCATGGCTTGTCTGCTTCCCTGGTTCTTGCATTGTTTGTGCGGCAATTGAACGGCCGAACAGGCCTTCCGAAGAATGGAGTCCTGAAAGTAAGAGAAAATTAAAAAAACGGCAGCCCCTGGTGCGGTTTAAGCCGTGTTTCGGGCGTGCTGTGATGGTGCCCCTCCCCCTATACCCATGGTATTTCTAGAGCGTAGTTATGTACGCGAAGCACTAGCATCGCATTTTTGCGAGGGCTGGGGTTGGGGCCGCATTGCTACGCCTGCTCGGAATGTGCCAGGCGGTCTTGTTGTAGGTTACTCCGGGCGCGCTTGACGGCGTCCGAACGTTTAATGGCCAGACTGGAGAACTGCTTGGCGAGGCTGCTTTGTACTTCCGCTGCAAGGGCCGCCGTGTGCTCCTCTGTTCGGAGGGAGCGTTCGGTGTTTCCATTGACCGTAATTACTCCTCGAGGGCCTGGCATCTTGAGCTTAAGGTATGCGTAGTGCGGTACCGCATTGAACTTGGCGAATGCGGTTCGCCCGAGCAGTGCGTGATAGCCACTGCGGAATGGGACTATGTCGAAGATTAACTCCTCGCTTCGGAAATTATCCGGAGATCTGAAGACCACTTCAAGTGTGACTGAGCCTGTATAGTTGGCCTCTACACCTGGTATTACGCCTTTAAAGGTCATTTTGGTGGGCTTAATCCTCGAGGGATCTATGCCCATTTTCCGCACTGTATCCTGGTAAAGCAGGTTCAGGCTGCTGCCGCCGTCCATAAGGACTCTAGTGAGATGAAATCCATCAATAATTGGGTCTAGAACCAATGCGGCGAATCCACCATGATGGGTGCTAGTGGGATGGTCCCTTCGATCAAAGGTGATCGGGCAGGAGGACCATGGGTTGAACTTTGGGGCGACTGGCTCTACCGCGTATACGTCCCTTAACGCATGCTTCCGCTCCCTCTTGGGGATGTGGGTTGCGTATATTATGTTCACCGTCCGCACTTGTGGGGGAAAACCCTTCTCTCCACTGTTGTTCGGCTGCCGGGGCTCTTCGTCGTCATCGCTATGCAGCCCCTTGTCGGTATTTTCAGCATTTAACTTGCCTGCCTGCTTGAACACCCAACAATCCCTGTTGGTGTGATTGGCCGGCTTTTCGGGGGTGCCATGTATCTGGCACAAGCGGTCGAGTATTCGGTCCAAACTGGACGGGCCCCTAGGATTTCTTTTGAATGGCTTTTTCCGCTGACCGGATTTATAGCCTCTGAATCCGGCATTAACTGTCGTATCCTCAGCATTGTCGCCGTTAATGCGGCGCTTCTGCTTGTTGCGACGCAACCTGCCACTACTGTCCCTGGTATCTGAATTACCAGGGTTCTTGGTCATATTGTTGCTACGAGGAAGCCAGCTGTCTTCTCCTGCGCAAAAGCAGGTCATGAGTGTCATGAGTGCTGCCATAGATTTCGGCTTTTCCTATCCAAGGTGCCGGGCAAGCCACTCGTCACGGATATTGTGCTTGAAGGCTTCTAGGGCCTCTGCGTCCGGACAGTCGACTATTTGATTTTTCTTTGTTAGGAACCATGTCCAAAATTGCCTGGCCGATTCCTATGGCTGCTGAATTACGTGGCTTAGGTCATCGGCGTCTGGTGGTCGAACATAAGTGCCCTGGAAATTGTCGAGGAATGCGGCTTCCAGGTCCTCTCAACAACTGATTGATCCTGCTGGCAAGCTGTTAAGCCAATGCCGAGCTGGTCCTTTAAGCTTGAGTGGGAGGTATTTGATGGCGTGGAGATCATCGCCGCGGGCCATGTGGATATGAAGGAGATAATCCTCGATCCATACCGCAGGATCTGTTGTGCCATCATATGATTCGATGTTTACGGGTTTGAAACCCTCAGGGATTTGATGATCCATTACTTCGTCTGTGAAGCATAGTGGGTGTGCGGCGCCTCTGTACTGGGCTATGTCACGACGTAGCTCCAATGAGCTTTGTATACTGTGTTCGGCCCTACCGGATTTGTGTCCGGCGTGATGGTTACCGTCTCGAGTCGTGGGGCGCCCACGCGATCCGTAGATCGATCTTGTTTGCCTTGCCTTGTCCTCCAACATATCTCGCAGGTCTGGCGCATTTTCCCGTGCCTTGGTACGGGGTGCGGCTTGAGTGGAGGGCCGAGAGGCCTCTCTGTCGCGGCCACGAGGTGGCCGGTCGGCCGTATCAAGTGCTGGTGATGTAGGTTTAAGTGCTTCCTCCTCTAATCGGGGTAGAAACCTGCGCTTTGGGTAGCTCTTGGAGGGGCGTTCGAGTTTATGCTCTTCAGCCGCAAGGACTTCAGTCCATCTGTCGACTAGCAAATCTTAATCAGCTCTAAGCTGTTGTTGTTTTTTCTTGAGGCTTCTTGCCGTGGCCATAAGCCTGAGTTGAAAATGCTCTTGCTCTACGGGATCCTCTGGCATGACGAATTCATCGTCGTCGAGGCTTGCCTCGTCTTTGGAGGGAGGCATATAATTATCGTCCTCGACCTCTCTGTCTGCCGCTCTCTCATGAGGGCTGGCTTCTCCATCCTCCTGTGCTGGATCTTGCTGGAGGGGGTTTTCTTCGGCACTCTCCGGAGTATTATTATCTCCCGTGCTGGAATCACCATATTTGCTTTGGCGGGATTTTGAGCGGCGCCGCTCACGCCGGCGCTTAGGCTGTTTCTTGGAGGGGTCATCCTCCACTGTTCCATCGCCATCTCCTTCTTTTGGAGTGTCCACCATGTATATGTCATATGACGAGGTGGCTTTCCAGGGCCCAATAGGCGCTGGTTCTTCATTGTCTCCTGCATCGGCGTCCATACCGTCGATGTCTTCGGAGTCGAAGTCGAGCATGTCAGTTAAATCATCGACAGTGGCTACAAAGTGGGTGGTCGGTGGGCTTTGAATTTCTTCATCGTCCGTATCCCAACCTTGCTGACCGTAGTCCGGCCAGGGCTCTCCTGATAAAGAGAGAGACTTTAGTGTCTTCAAAATATCGCTGAAAGGCGAGTGCTGAAAGATGTCCGCGGCAGTAAACTCCATGATCGGCGCCCAATCGGATTCGATCGGCAGGGGCGCGGAGGGTTCAGAGTCCGGAGAGGAGTCCGGCTCCTTAGAGTCACGAGTCTCGCGGAGTGCGGGGCTGGTGTTCGGCTCGATCGCCATTGGGATCGCAGCCCCCGAGGCGGCGTCCAACCACCAATCCTCAATCAGCACAGTTGGCTCCAAATTAAGGGTCGAAGCCGATGCGGGTGCGGCCTCCAGGGCACTGTTCAGCGGTAGAGCTAGATCATGCTCGCCGTGACAGTGCGGCGCGCTCGGCAGTGGCTCGAATCCGTCGAAGATCAAGTCCCCACGGATGTCAGCTGTGTAGTTTAAACTTCCAAATCTGACCTGACGGCCAGGGGCATAGCTTTCGATCTGCTCCAGATGGCCAAGTGAATTGGCCTGCAGTGCGAAGCCGCCGAAGACGAAGATCTGTCCGGGGGGGAAGGTCTCTCCCTGGACTGCATCGCTATTGATGATCATAGGAGCCATCAAGCCTAACGGCGACGACACATAGGAACTCTCAATGAAAGCACCAATGTCGGTGTCAAAACCGGCAGATCTTGGGTAGGGGGTCCCGAACTGTGCGTCTAGGCCGGATGGTAACAGGAGGCAAGGGACACGAAGTTTTACCCAGGTTCGGGCCCTCTTGATGGAGGTAAAACCCTACGTCCTGCTTGATTAATATTGATGATATGGGTAGTACAAGAGTAGATCTACCACGAGATCGGAGAGGCTAAACCCTAGAAGCTAGCCTATGGTATGATTGTTGTTCTGTATGTTGTCCTACGGACTAAAACCCTCCGGTTTATATAGACACCGGAGAGGGTTAGGGTTACACAAAGTCGATTACAATGGTAGGAGATCTACATATACGTATCGCCAAGCTTGCCTTCCACACCAAGGAACGTCCCTTCCGGACACGGGACGAAGTCTTCAATCTTGTATCTTCATAGTCCAGGGGTCTGGCTGAAGGTATAGTCCGGCCATCCGGACACCCCCTAATCCAGGACTCCCTCACCCACCATTCAAAATATACACGTATCCGGTTTGTGACTTGGATTCATCCGGATCTGTTTCGAAGCTAGCATCGACGTAACCCTTTATGACAAGCTCTTCAGCACCTCCATAAACTAGAAACATATCCTTAGTCCTTCTCAGGTACTTCAGGATATTCTTGACCGCTGTCCAGTGTTCCATTCCGGGATCACTTTGGTACCTCCCTACCAAACTTATGGCAAGGTTCACATCAGGTCTGGTACACAGCATGGCATACATAATAGAGCTTATGGCTGAGGCATAGGGGATGACACCCATCTTTTCTTTGTCTTCTGCCGAGGTCGGGCATTGAGCTACGCCCAATCTAACACCTTGCAATACAGGCAAGAACCCCTTCTTGGACTGATCCATTTTGAACTTCTTCAATATCTTGTCAAGGTATGTGCTTTGTGAAAGACCAATGAGGCATCTCGATCTATCTCTATAGATCTTGATGCCTAATATATAAGCAGCTTCTCCAAGGTCCTTCATTGAAAAACACTTATTCAAGTAGGCCTTTATGCTTTCCAAAAGTTCTATATCATTTCCCATCAATAGTATGTCATCCAAATATAATATGAGAAATGCTACAGAGGTCCCACTCACTTTCTTGTAAATACAGGCTTCTCCATAAGTCTGTATAAACCCAAATGCTTTGATCATTTCATCAAAGCGAATGTTCCAACTCCGAGATGCTTGCACCAGTGCATAGATGGAGCGCTGGAGCTTGTATACTTTGTCAGCATTCTTAGGATCGACAAAACCTTCCGGCTGCATCATATACAATTCTTCCTTAAGGAAACCGTTAAGGAATGCCGTTTTGACGTCCATTTGCTAGATCTCATAATCATAGAATGCGGCAATTGCTAACATGATTCGGACAGACTTCAGCTTCGCTACGGGTGAGAAGTTCTCATCGTAGTCAACCCCTTGAACTTGTCGATAACCCTTAGCGACAAGCCGAGCCTTATAGATGGTCACCATCCACGTCAGTCTTCTTCTTAAATATTCACTTATTCTCTATGGCTTGCCGATCATTAGGCAAGTCCACCAAAGTCCATACTCTGTTCTCATACATGGATCCTATCTCGGCTTTCATGGCTTCAAGCCATTTGTTAGAATCCGGTCCCGCCATAGCTTCTTCATAGTTCTAATGTTCACCGCTATCTAACAACATGATTTCTAGGATAGGGTTGCCGTACCAATCTGGTGCGGAACGTGTCCTCGTGGACCTACGAAGTTCAGTAGCAACATGACCCGAAGTTTCATGATCATCATCATTACTTCCTCTCTAGTCGGTGCAAGCACGACAGAATCATCTTCCTGAGCTATGCTACTCTCCGGTTCAAGAGGCAGCACTTCATCAAGTTCTACTTTCCTCCCACTTACTTCTTTCGAGATAAACTTTTTCTTCAGAAAGGATCCATTCTTGGCAAAAAAGATCTTGCCTTCGGATCTGAGGTAGAGGTATACCCAATAGTTTCCTTAGGGTATCCTATGAAGACGCATTTTTCCAATTTGGGTTTGCGCTTTTCAGGTTGAAGTTTCTTCACATAAGCATCGCATCCCCAAACTTTCAGAAACGACAGCTTATGTTTCTTCCCAAACCATAATTCAGACAATGTCGTCTCAACGGATTTAGACGGTGCCCTATTTAAAGTGAATGCGGCTGTCTCTAAAGCATAACCCCAACATGATAGCGGTAGATCGGTAAGAGACATCATAGATTGCACCATATCCAATAGAGTGTTATTGCGACGTTCGGACACACCATTACGCTGAGGTGTTCCAGGCGGCGTGAGTTGTGAAACAATTCCACATTTCCTTAAGTGCGTGCCAAACTCGTGACTTAAGTATTCTCCTCCACGATCTGATCGTAAGAACTTTATTTTCCTGTCATGTTGATTCTCCACCTTGCTCTGAAATTCCTTGAACTTTTCAAAGGTCTCAGACTTGTGCTTCATTAAGTAGACATACCCATATCTGCTTAAGTCATCAGTGAGGGTGAGAACATAACGATAGCCACCGCGAGCCTCAATGCTCATTGGACCGCATACATCAGTATGTATTATTTCCAGTAAGTTGGTTGCTCGCTCCATTGTACCGGAGAACGGAGTCTTGGTCATTTTTCCCATGAGGCATGGTTCACACGTGTCAAATGATTCATAATCAAGAGACTCCAAAAGTCCATCTACATGGAGTTTCCTCATGCGTTTGACACTATTGTGACCAAGGCGGCGGTGCCACAAGCATGTGGGACTATCATTATCAACCTTACATCTTTTGGCATTCACACTATGAATATGTGTAACATCACGTTCAAGATTCAATAAAAATAAACATTGACCAGCGGGGCATGACCATAAAACATATCTCTCATATAAATAGAACAACCATTATTCTCAGATTTAAACGAGTAGCCATCTCCCATTAAATGAGATCTAGCTACCATGTTAATGCTCAAAGCTAGAACTAAATAACAATTATTGAGGTTTAAAACTAATCCCGAAGGTAAATGTAGAGGTAGCATGCCGACAGCGATCACATCGACCTTGGAACCATTCCCAAAGTGCGTCGTCACCTCGTCCTTCGCCAGTCTCCGCTTATTTCGTGGCTCTTGTTTTGAGTTACAAATGTGAGAAACCGCACCGGTATAAAATACCCAGGAGCTACTACAAGCGCTGGTAAGGTACACATCAATAACATGTATATCATATATACCTTTGGTGTTGTCGGCCTTCTTATCTGCTAAGTACTTGGGGCAGTTCCGCTTCCAATGACCATTTCCCTTGCAATAAAAGCACTCAGTCTTGAGCTTGGGTCCATTCTTTGGCTTCTTCTTCCTAGCAACTGACTTACGGGGCGCGGCAACTCCCTTGCCGTCCTTCTTGAAGTTCTTCTTACCCTTTCCTTTCTTGAAACTAGTGGTCTTATCCACCATCAACATTTGATGTTCCTTTTTGATTTCCACCTCCGCTGATTTCAGCATTGAATATAACTCGGGAATGGACTTCTCCATCCCTTGAATATTGTAGTTCATCACAAAGCTCTTGTAGCTAGGTGGAAGCGACTAGAGGATTCTATCAATGACTGAGTCATCTGGAAGATTAACCCCCAGTTGAGACAAGCGGTTGTGCAACCCAGACATTTTGAGTATATGCTTGCTGACAGAACTATTTTCCTCCATCTTACAACTATAGAACTTGTCGGAGACTTCATATATCTCGACCCGGGCATGAGCTTGGAAGACCATTTTCAGCCCTTGGAACATCTCATATGCTCCGTTTTGCTCAAAACGCTTTTGGAGCCCCGGTTCTAAGCTGTAAAGCATGCCGCACTGAACCAGGGAGTAATCATCACTATGCGACTGCCAGGCATTCATAACGTCTTGAGTTGCTGGGAAAATGGGTGCGCCACCTAGCGGTGCTTCAAGGACATATGCTTTCTTGGCAGATATGAGGATGTTCCTCAAGTTACGGACCCAGTCCGTATAGTTGCTACCATCGTGTTTCAGCTTGGTTTTCTCTAGGAACACGTTGAAGTTGAGGGCAACATTAGCGTGGGCCATTTGATCTACAAGATAGATTGTAAAGACAATTTTAGACTAAGTTCATGATAATTAAGTTCATCTAATCAAATTATTTAATGAACTCCCACTTAGATAGACATCCCTCTAGTCATCTAAGTGATACATGATCCGAATCGACTATGTCATGTCCGACCATCCCCTGAGACGGACTAGTCATCAATGGTGAACATCTTCATGTTGATCACATCTACTATACGAATCATGTTCAACCTTTTGTCTCTCGTGTTCCGAGGCCATGTCTGTACATGCTAGGCTCATCAAGTCAACCTAAGTGTTTCGCATGTGTAAATCTGGCTTACACCCGTTGTATGCGAATGTTAGAATCTATCACACCCGATCATCATGTGGTGCTTCGAAACAACGAACCTTCGCAACGTTGCACACTTTAGGGGAACACGTTTATTGATATTTTAGTGAGGGATCATCTTATTTATGCTATTGTCGTTCTAGGCAAATAAGATGTAAACATGATAAACATCACATGCAAATCATAAAGTGACATGATATGGCCAATATCATCTTGCGCTTTTGATCTCCATCTTCGAGGCGCGGCATGATCACCATCGTCACCAGAATGACACCATGATCGCCATCATCATGATCTCCATCATCGTGCCTTCATGAAGTTGTCTCGCCAACTATTACTTCTACTACTATGGCTAACTGTTAGCAATAAAGTAACGTAATTACATCGCGTTTTCATTGACACGCGGGTCATACAATAAATTAAGACAACTCCTATGGCTCCTGCCGGTTGTCGTACTCATCGACAAGCAAGTTGTGATTCCTAATACAAGAACATGATCAGTCTCATACATCACATATATAATTCATCACATCCTTTTGGCCATATCACATCACATAGAATACCCTACAAAAACAAGTTGTTGCATGTTTTACGTGGTTGCTATGGGTTTCTAGCAAGAACGTTTTTTACCTATGCAAAAGCCACAATGGTGATATGCCAATTGCTATTTACCCTTCATAAGGACCCTCTTCATCGAATCCGTTCCGACTAAAGTGGGAGACACAGACACCCGCTAGCCACCTTATGCAACAAGTGCATGTCAGTCGGTGGAACCTGTCTCACGTAAGCGTACGTGTAAGGTCGGTCCGAGCCGCTTCATCCCACAATACAACCGAATCAAGATAGGACTAGTGACAGTAAGAAAAATTGAACAAATCATCACCCACAACTACTTGTGTACTACGCGTGCATAGAATCTACGCATATACCTAGCTCTGATACCACTGTTGGGGAATGTAGTAATAATTCAAAATTTTCCCACGTGTCACCAAGATCAATCTAGGAGATGCTAGCAACGAGAGAGAGGGAGTGCATCTTCATACCCACGAAGATCCCTAAGCAGAAGCATTACAAGAACGCGGTTGATGGAGTCGTACTTGCGGTGATTCAAATCGCGAAAGATCTGATCCAAGCGCCGAACGGATGGCGCCTCCACGTTCAACACATGTACAACCCGGGGATGTATCATCCTTCTTGATCCAGCAAGGGGAGAGGAGAATTTGAGGGAGAACTCCGGCAGCACGACGGCGTGGTGGTGGAGCTCGTGGTTCTCCGGCAGAGCTTCGCTACGCTCAACAGAGGAGGAGGAGGAGGTGTAGGAGGAGGGAGGGCTGCGCCGGGGGCAAGGGTTCGGTTGCCCTCTCTCTCCCTCACTATACATAGGGGGTGGAGGGGGCTGGTTTCTTGCCCTCCAAGTCCATTGGGGCGTTGGCAAAGGTGGGAGGAAAGAAATCCCATCATTTCTCTTCCCCACCGATTGTTATCCCCCCTTTTTTGGGATCTTGATCTTATCCCTTCGGGATATGATCTTATTCCTTCTAAGGGGGATCTTGGTGCGCCTTGACCAGGGATGTGGGGCCTTTCCCCCACTACCCATGTTCATGTGGGTCCCCCATGCAGGTGGGCCCCACTACGGAACCTTCTAGAACCTTCCCGGTACAATACCGAAAAATCCCAAACATTTTCCGGTGGCCAAAATAGGATTTCCCATATATAAATCTTTACCTCCGGACCATGTCGGAACTCCTCGTGATGTCCGGGATCTCATCCGTGACTCCGAACAACTTTTTGTAACCACATACAATTCCCATTAGAACTATAGCGTCACTGAACCTTAAGTGTGTAGACCCTATTGGTTCAGGAACCATGCAGACATGACCGAGACACCTCTCTGACCAATAACCAATAGCGGGATCTGGATACCCATATTGGCTCCCACATGTTCCACGATGATCTCATTGGATGAACCACGATGTCGGGGATTCAATCAATCCCTTATACAACTCCCTTTGTTCATCGGTATGTTACTTGCCCGAGATTCGATCGTCGGTATCCCCATACCTCATTCAATCTCGTTACCGGCAAGTCTCTTTACTCGTTCCGTAATGCATGATCCCATGGCTAAATCCTTAGTCACATTGAGCTCATTATGATGATGCATTACTGAGTGGGCCCAGAGATACCTCTCCGTCATACGGAGTGACAAATCCCAGTCTCGATTCGTGCCAACCCAACAGACACTTTCGGAGATACCTGTAGTGCACCTTTATAGTCACCCAGTTACGTTGTGACGTTTGATACACACAAAGCATTCCTACGGTATCCGAGAGTTGCACAATCTCATGGTCTAAGGAAAGACACTCGACATTAGAAAAGCTCTAGCAAACGAACTGCACGATCTTGTGTTATGCTTAGGATTGGGTGTTGTCCATCACATCATTCTCCTAATGATGTGATCCCTTTATCAACGACATCCAATGTCCATGGTCAGGAAACCATAACCATCTATTGATCAACGAGCTAGTCAACAAGAGGCTCACTAGGGACATGTTGTGGTCTATGTATTCACACATGTATTACGGTTTCCGGTTAATACAATTATAGCATGAATAATAGACAATTATCATGAACAAGGAAATATAATAATAACCATTTTATTATTACCTCTATGGCATATTTCCAATAGTAAGATCCTTCAAGTAAGTTGTCATCGGTGCAATAAGGCAATAAAATTGCTTTAAAAGTGTTAGATCGTTTAGTGTAAGAGAAAATTGAGCGTTGTACGAACGTGTGATGGCAAAGAATAAAAGCTACAGACTACATAATAAGGGTTGCTATCATAAGGGGCAATATGCCGTGATGTTCTTTTGCACTAAGGGGTTGAGCATACAAACAAAAAGCACATGGCAACCTCTGCTTCCCTTTGCGAAGGGCCTATCTTTTACTTTCATGTATTTACTTTCATGCAAGAGTCAAAGTTTTTTCTCTATTCCTTTTTATTTTTCTCTTTTGGCAATCATCATGTGGTGACGAAAGATCTAGGCACATATATCTAGTTGGATATTGGTAGCATGGGATGTTATTGTTGACATCACTCTTGAGGTGAATATGTTGGGAGGCAAAATTATAAGCCCCTATCTTTCTATGTGTCTGCTTGAAACGTTTTGCTCATGTGTATGTGGTGAGTGTTAGCAATCATAGAAGACCATATGATGGTTGAGTATGTGGAGCTCTTACTTAGACTTTGTTGAATAAGTTGAATTGCAATTGTTTGGTGACTAAAAATATAGGTTGTTGAGTTTCAAGAGAATTCATTGTTTGAATCATAACATGTGAATTGGTTGCTACTTTAACATGAGAAGTTTTATGAGAAAGAATTGCTATTATGATGCTAGGAAAAGTGATTGAAATTATCATTGATCAAAATTATGCACTTTTCTAGCATTCACACTTCATAAATTATTTCTTTTATCATTTACCTACTCGAGGACGAGTAGGAATTAAGCTTGGGGATGCTGATACGTCTCCAACGTATCTATAATTTATGAAGTATTCATGCTCTTATATCATCATTCTTGGATGTTTTACAATCATTTTATAACAACTTTATATAACTTTTTTTGGGACTAACCTATTGACCCAGTGCCCAGTGCCAGTTGCTGTTTTTTTGCTTGTTTTTTACATCGCGGGAAATCAATATCAAACGGATTTCAAACACTGTGAAACTTTTTGTGGATTTTTTATGGACCATAAGACATCTAGTGGGCCAGAGAAGCACCTGGGGGTGCCCCGAGGGGGCCACAACCCACCAGGGGGCACCTAGGGGCCCAGGCGCGCCTAGGTGGGTTATGCCCACCTCGGTGGCCTCCCGCACACCCTCTTCGCCCTATAAATTCCCAAATATTCCAAAAACCCTCGGGGTAACCCTAGATCAAAAGTCCCACCATCACAAGCCTCTGTATCCATGAAAAACCAATATAAACCCCATTCCGGCACCCTGCCAGAGGGGGAGATCATCACCGGTGGCCATCTTCATCATCCCGACGGCCACCACGATGAGGAGGGAGTAGTCCACCCTCGGGGCCAAGGGTTTGTACCAGTAGTTATGTGTTTAATCTCTCTCTCTCTCTCATGTTCTTGAGATGTCACGATCTTGATGTATCGTTGGCTTTGTTAATATAGTCGGATCATATGGTGTTTTCCCCTCTCTATCTTGTTGTGATAAATTGAGTTTTCCCTTTGAGATTTTGTTTTATCGGATTGAATACTATGGATTTGAGAGCACTTGATATATGTCTTGCATATGAATACTCGTGGTGACAATGGGGAATCATATTGATTCACTTGATATATGTTTTGGCACTTGAAACGTCTCCAATGTATCTATAATTTATGAAGTATTCATGCTATTATATTATCTGTTTTGGATGTTTATGGGCTTTACTAAACACTTTTATATTATTTTTGGGACTAATCTATTAACCGGAGGCCCAGCCCAAATTGTTGTTTTCTTGCCTATTTCAGTGTTTCGAAGAAAAGGAATATCAAACGGAGTCCAAACAGAGTGAAACCTTCGGGAGAGTTATTTTTGGAACGGAAGCAATCCAGGAGACTTGGAGTAGACGTCAGGGAAGCTTCGAGGAAGCCACGAGGCAGGCAGGCGCGCCCTACCCCCTGGGCACGCCCCCACCCTCGTGGGCCCCTCGTGGCTTCCCTAACCGACTTCTTTCGCCTATATATGTCCATATACCCTAAAAACATCAGGGAGCAGAATAGATCGGGAGTTCCGCCGCCAGAAGCCTCCGTAGCCATCGAAAACCAATCTAGACTCGTTTCGGCACCCTGCTGAAGGGGGTCCCTCTCTGGTGGCTATCTTCATCATCCCGGTGCTCTCCATGACGACGAGGGAGTAGTTCACCCTCGGGGTTGAGGGTATGTACCAGTAGCTATGTGTTTGATCTCTCTCTCTCTCTCGTGTTCTTGAGTCGGCATGATCTTGATGTATCGTGAGCTTTTCTATTATAGTTGGATCTTATGATGTTTCTCCCCCTCTACTCTCTTGTAATGGATTGAGTTTTCCCTTTGAAGTTATCTTATCGGATTGAGTCTTTAAGGATTTGAGAACACTTGATGTATGTCTTGCATGTGCTTATCTGTGGTGACAATGGGATATCACGTGCTCCACTTGATGTATGTTTTGGTGATCAACTTGCGAGTTCCGTGACCTCGTGAACTTATGCATAGGGGTTGGCACACGTTTTCGTCTTGACTCTCCAGTAGAAACTTTGGGGCACTCTTTGAAGTTCTTTGTGTTGGTTGAATAGATGAATCTGAGATTGTGTGATGCATATCGTATAATCATACCCACGGATACTTGAGGTGACATTGGAGTATCTAGGTGGCATTAGGGTTTTGGTTGATTTGTGTCTTAAGGTGTCATTCTAGTATGAATTCTTGAATAGATCGATCAGAAAGAATAACTTTGAGGTTGTTTCGTACCCTACAATAATCTCTTTGTTTCATCTCCGCTATTAGTCACTACTGGAATTAGCTTCTTTGCCGTATGCCAGTTCTTTTCCATCCGCTGGCGGACGGCAAAGAAGGTCTTTTCTGTCAGCTTAAGGAAAACGGACGGCAAAGAACTGGCAGGCGGCAAAGAAGGTCTTTGCCATCAGCCTGTTCTTTGCCGTCCGCTAGCTGACGGCAAAGAGAGAGCTGGCCCCACTAAACGAGTTAATTGAGGAAAACTTAATGGCCCCCGGCAAAGAGGAAACAAAGCGGGCGGCAAAGGGTGGGCGGACGGCAAAGATTCTTCCTAACTAACGGCCAAGCCCCACCCCGCCCCTTCTCTCTGTTTCTCTCCCTCTCTCCTCCCCGACGCCCGCCGCCGCCCCCGCCGCCCGCCGCCGCCCCCACAACCCGCCGCCGCCCCCGCCAGCCGCTGTTGCTTGCCCCGTCGACCCACCACCCCGTCGCCCCCACGCGCCGACGCCTCTTCGCCCCCGCCTCCCTGCCGGCTGGGCGCCTCCGCTCACCGCCCCGGCGCCACCGTCTCCCCCGTCGCCGCCGCTCGATCCGGTGAGTTATTTTTTTCTGTTTTTTTCTTTTTTTGCTGTTAGATTTAGTGTTAGATTCAGTTTAGTTTTAGTGTTAGATTCAGTTTAGTTTTAGTGCTAGAATATGTAGAAGGGGAAGAAGAAGAAGAAGAAGAAGAGGGGAGAAGGGAGGAAGAGGAGGAGGGAGAAGAAGAAAGAAAAGAAGAGGAAGAGGAAACCCTAAACCCTAGTTTTAGTTATAGTTTTACTTTAGTTTTAGTTTCAGTTTAGTTTTAGTTTTTATTTTTAGTTTAGTTTATTTTAGATTAGTTTTAGTTTTAAGAAGAGGGGAGGAGGGAGGAAGAGGAGGAGGGAGAAGAAGAAAGAAGAAGAAGAAGAAGAAGAAGAAGAAGAAGACGATGAGGAGGAGGAGGAGGGAGGAAGAGGAGGAGGAGGAGGAGAAGAGGAGGAGGAGAGAAGAAGAGGAGGGGAAGAAGAGAAGAAGAAAAGGTTGTCACGTGCCCCGACCGCGACCCACACCCCGACCCCGACCCCGACCCCAACACCCCGACCCCGACATGGCACCCCGACCCCGACACGCCACCCCGACACCCCGGCACGACACCCCGACCCTGACCCCTGACACCCTGACCCCCGAGACCCAGACCCCGACCCTGACATGGCACCCCCGACCCCCAACACCCTGACACCACACCCCGACCCCGACACCCCGACCCCCGACACCCAGACCCCGAAATAGCACCCCGACCCTGACACGCCACCCCGACACCATATATATTTTTTGATTTTGTTATGAAAAACATCATATATTATTATTCATGTCGGTATTTTTTATGTTGTATTAATTTCGTTTACTCTTTGTCATGGCAGGTGTTGAAAGATCGTGGGCGCTGGTCCGGAGCGCTCCGAGGCCCCTTCTTCGTCGGCGCGTGGTGGGAGGTCTTCCATTCCACCCGTACAAATCCGACGAGCATTGCTGGACAGTATGGCGACACCGTCGGGCCCTTCTTCGTCAACCGCGGTGCCCAGCAGGGGACGAGGAAAGGGAGGGAAGAAGAGAGGAGCTGGAGCATGTGGTCGCGGGAGAGGAGATAGGGTGACTGCTAGGGTGCCTTCCTCGCCACCACCCCCAGTTGTTTCACCCGAGCACGTGACTGCTAGGGTGCCTTCCTCGCCGCCACCCCCAGCTGTTTCACCCGAGCACGTGACTGCTAGGGTGGACTCGTCCGAGGAGGAGGCTACACGGACTCCGGTCCACGAGCCTTGGGTCCACGGGCCTTCGGCCCACGAGACCCCGGACGAGCACACGTCTGGATGGGGTACCTGGCCGGATCAGCCTGAGGGGCCGAGTGGCCATGCTGATGATGGCGGGGAGCTGATTGATATTGAGGAGGAGGGAGGCACCGTCTACCAGTGTGGTTGTACACGGCTCCCGTCCGTGCCGGCGACCCGCGAGCAGAGGTGGTTGATTTTCCCTGATGGGGAGAGGTAAGTGCATTTAATATTTTTGTACCTTCTGCATTCACGTTTCTTCAAATATCTAATGTGTTGGCCTTGTCATGCTGCAGGGGTTGGGACCACCATGAGAAGGTCCGCCGGCCCAACTCCGTCCTTGGAGTGCTTTGCTGGCAAAACTTCCCGGGGTTTGTCACGTTGCCTGGTGAGGGTCATCTTCCAGAGCTTGGATTGAGCTGGGAGCACTACTTGGCTGCCCCAGCCCCGCCAGGTGAGATTATCGACGGTGTCTTGTGCAACACGAGGGCAGACGTGGTGATCAGAAAGTTCTGGGTAATTTCTCCTTTACACAATTAAAAATCTTCAACTAGCTAGTTATTAATTGTACTAATCAATATTGTCTCATTTGATTGTAGAAATTCTACGGGTGTGAGGAGGGATACAAGGAGGAGGCGGCAAATGTTATCGAGAACGTCTGCAAACGCCTACTACAGAACTTACGGCACGAGGCTCGGGTGCAGGCTGTTCGAGACTACTACGCCTTGCGTGGTATCAAGAAGCCCAAGACGGCGTGCCGCGAGAAGATCCTGGGTAAGGAGCAATACATGAAGGTAAGTCTTAAGGCCTTGTACTTACTTCATTTATTAATTCATAGCCGTAGCGCTCAAGTTTCTATTTGCTAACTTAGGCGCCTCCGAGATGGTGTGCGGATCAGATGTTTTGTTGGGAGGTGTTGGTCAATGAGTGGTGCTCAAAAGAATGGCTAGCCGTCCACAACGCGGCCAAGGACAAATGTGCCCAAATGGAAGGTGTGCCACACCATCAAGGCAGCTCTAACTTATATCAGTTCGGGCGGAACTGGGTATGTGGTTTGCTTCATGATTCATGCAATTCATTCATCATGCTAGCTTGAGCCCTTTAATTACTAATTTACGTTGTTTCTCTCTTTCAGGAACGCTACAATAAGGCGGATAAGGTGCCAGAGGTGTACGACCTCTATGCCATGGCCCATACTGCCTCCTACAAGAAAGTCAAGGCATTCTCTCCGTCTGACCTCGATGATGCAAACAACTTCACCAACAACTCCTCCCACGACAAGCTCGTGAAATATAGAGATGAAGGGAAGGTGAGGAAAGGGGAGGACTTTAACCCGAGTCAGGGTCCCATTGATCCAGAGCTGGTGATGATAGCTGGTGGCGGGAGGTCCCATGGCTCGATAGCCATTAGAGATGGACTTATCCGTTGTCCTAGCACTCTCCCGGAGATCAAGGCACGCCAGTCGAGATCCACTCCTGAGATAAGGCCTCGTGAACGGCCAGTCCAACTCACCTTCAAGGTTAGTTATACGTACTCAGCTATCTTTCTACATTACATTGTGTGCGCTTCCATCAATGATTACAAATGCTAATGAGGAGTGGTGTTGCAGGCTGCTATACCGAGTGAGAGAGATAGAATGGAGAAACTTCTGTCGGAGGCGGCGGAGAGGCAGCGGGAGTTGGAGGAGAGGATGACAAAGATGTTGGAGGAGGAGAGGGCACGGAATTACATGCAGGCAAGGGCAATGTACGAGCTCCTTGTGGTAAGTTTCTTCTGCTGATTAGCCAAAACATTCATGTAGTATTTGTATCATTACTAACTAGTATGACTGAGTCGTCAAAACCAAATGTGCAGTCTGTGTGCGAGAAGTCCGGTCAGACCGCTCCGCCGATGCCAGTGATTGCTCCTAGGACGACGGTGAGTTTAATTTGAATGGACACGACTTGCTAGTCCGAACATTTGAGTGTCATCATGCTAATGAGACATTGGAAATGATCTTTGGTGCAGCGTAACTCTAGACAAGCATCGCACGATCCTTCTCCAGGTACCGGCACGAGCCAGCCCACTCCCACACCTCCATGATCACGGTAAGTTTCTCTAGTGTTTTTCTCAACAAATGCATAAAGACCTAGACTTAGCTTTATTTCCTCCAAAATTACTTAATAAGCTTACTGACCTCCAAAACCATCCATTTTACCTAAGTTAGCTCTAAAATTATCTATACTTAGCTTTGTTTCCTCCAAAATGACCAAAGTTAGCTCTAATATGCTTAGTTAACTAGGTTTGCTCAATAATGATATGTACTTAGCTTACTTATGTAAAAAATGGCATAATTAGCTTAGTTAGCTCATAAACGATCCATTTTACCTAAGTTAGTTCTAAAATGATCCATTTTACCTTAGTTAGCTCATAAACGATCCATTTTACCCAAGTTAGTTCTAAAATGATCCATTTTACCTTAGTTAGCTCATAAACAATCCATTTTACCTAAGTTAGCTCTAAAATGACCCATTTTACCTTACTTAGCTCATAAATGATCCATTTTACCCAAGTTAGCTCTAAAATGACCCATCTTTCCTAGGTTAGCTCCAAAATGATCCATCTTACCTAGGTTAGCTCTAAAATGATGCATTTTACCTAAGTTAGCTCATAAGCGATCCAGATCACCTAGGTTAGCTCATAAACGGTCCATTTCACCTACGTTAGCTCACAAATGATTGATTTCACCTAAATTAGCTCATAAATGTCATATATTCTTCTTCTTCTTCATTTTCTTCATCTTCTTCTTCTTCTTCATCTAATCTTCTTCCTCTAACTTTCTTGTTTCCCATTTTGCAGAATTCATTCGCTTCACGGAAGCTTGCATACATGGAGTGCTTGTTTGGATGAACTATGTTTCTTTTGTATCGATGAACTATGCATGTATGCTTTGATGACACTATTGTAATATGTATGGTTGGATGGATGTATGTGGAACTTGCTATGTATGGTTGATGGAACTATACATTTATGATGAAATTATATGTGTTGGATATCTCATATGTTTGCTGTGAACTTGCCATGTGAAAAATATATATGTATCATCTATTCGTTGTGAAAATGGTTGAGTATAAGAAAAAATAGAAAAAATAGAGGCAATGCAGGCTCTTTGCCGTCTGCCACCGACAGCAACGGGCTCTTTGCCGTCCGCCACGGACGGCAAAGAAGCCACGTGGCAACCACATGTGTTTTCTGGCAGCTGACCATTTGGTCAATTTGCCTACAGTGGCAGACAGCAAAGGCTTGATGCTCTTTGCCATCAGCCATGGATGGCAAAGACTGCTGTTAGCCACCTAATGGACTAACAGCAAGTTTATTGTCATCTGCTTTCTTTGCCGTCCGCCGCTGATGGCAAAGGATCCTTTGCTGTCCGCGTCAGGAAGCAGACGACAAAGAAGGTCTTTGCCGATCATTTATTTGTCGGCGCCTTTTGCCGTTCGCGGCAGACGGCAAAGGCCTTTACCGTCCGCCGTCCATGCCTTTGCCATCTGCCTTGGCAGACGGCAAAGTAGCTGATTCCTGTAGTGAGTGACTTTTGAGTGACTCTTTGTTGCATGTTGAGGGATAGTTATATGATCCAATTATGTTATTATTGTTGAGAGAACTTGCACTAGTGAAAGTATGAACCCTAGGCCTTGTTTCAACTCATTGCAGTACCGTTTGTGCTCACTTTTATCATTAGTTACCTTGCTGTTTTTATATTTTCAGATTACAAAAACCTATATCTACCATCTATATTGCACTTGTATCACCATCTCTTCGCCGAACTAGTGCACCTATACAATTTACCATTGTATTGGGTGTGTTGGGGACACAAGAGACTCTTTTTTATTTGGTTGCAGGGTTGCTTGAGAGAGACCATATTCATCCTACGCCTCCTACGGATTGATAAACCTTAGGTCATCCACTTGAGGGAAATTTGCTACTGTCCTACAAACCTCTGCACTTGGAGGCCCAACAACGTCTACAAGAAGGAGGTTGTGTAGTAGACTTCAGCACTCAACTCGCAGATTCCTGAGGTGGGTAATCTATGCATAGGGGTTGATGCACGTTCTTGTGTTTGTTTCTCTGGTAGATATCTTGGGGCACTCTTTGAGGTTCTTTGTGTCAGATTGAGTATTATGAATCTGAAATTATTTGGTGTTATTTTAGTACGAACTCTTGAATAGATCGATCGGAAAGAATAGCTTCGAGGTGGTTTCATACCCTACAAACAATTTCTTCTTATGTTCTCCGCTAGATAAGAACTTTGGAGTGATTCTTCATTGCACGTTGAGGATGGTTATATGATCCAATTATATTAGCACTCTTGAGAGATTGCACTAGCGAAAGTACGAACCCTAGGCCTCATTTTCAAGCATTGCAATACCATTTTTCTGCCCATTTACTATTTGTTACCTTGCTGTTTTTATTTATTAAGATTGTAAAAATATATTTCTACCATCAATATTACACTTTTATCACCATCTCTTCGCCGAACTAGTGCACCTATGCAATTTGCCATTGTTTTGGGTGTGTTGGGGACACAAGAGATTTCTTGTATTTGGTTGCAGGGTCGTTTGAGAGAGACTGTCTTCATCCTACGCCTCCAACATATTGATACACCTTAGGTCATCCACTTGAGGGAAAATTGCTACTATCCTACAAAACTCTGCACTTGGAGGCCCAACACGTGTCTACAAGAATAAAGTTGCGTAGTAGGCATCACAAGTTCCTTCGAGACTCTTGTCATGTTGATTCGTGAACGTCCTGATTTCAAAACCCTCGACTCTGCTGATATCATGGAAAGACTAAACACTCACGAGGAACAATAAGAAGAGGAGAGAGATCTCTATGGCTACAGTCAACGCAAAAATCATGCTCTAAAGGCTGTAGTTGATTCTTCCTCTGATGGAAATGCCGAAGAAGATTCAGATGATCCAGAAAGACTCAGCAAAGATCTCACACTGATCACAAAAAGATTCCAACCTTCCTTAAGAAGAGCCAGTTTCAGAAAATAAGTTCAAGCAACTCTGGGGGTTCAAAATCCTCGTCATAACCTGCTGGAGAATACACCTGTTTCAAGTGCAAAAAGCCTGGACACTTCATTTCGGACTACCCTCTCTGGGAAGCTGAAATCTGTGCTAGTGGGAGATATGATTCGGACAACTATCTGTTGGAAATATTCCCTAGAGGCAATAATAAAATGGTTATTATTATATTTCCTTGTTCATGATAATTTTCTATTGTTCATGCTATAATTGTATTAACCAGAAACCATTATACATGTGTGAATACATAGACCACAGCATGTCCTTAGTGAGCCTCTAGTTGACTAGCTTGTTGATCGATAGATGGTTGTGGTTTACTGACCATGGACATTGGATGTCGTTGATAAAGGGATCACATCATTAGGAGAATGATGTGATGGACAACACCCAATCCTAAGCATAACACAAGATCATGCAGTTCGTTTGCTAGAGCTTTTCTAATGTTGAGTGTCTTTCCTTAGACCATGAGATTGTGCAACTCCCGGATACTGTAGGAATGCTTTGTGTGTATCAAACGTCACAACGTAACTGGGTGACTATAAAGGTGCACTACAGGTATCTCCGAAAGTGTCTGTTGGGTTGGCACGAATCGAGACTGGGATTTGTCACTCCGTATAACGGAGAGGTATCTCTGGGCCCACTCAGTAATGCATCATCATAATGAGCTCAATGTGACTAAGGAGTTAGTCACGGGATCTTGTGTTACAGAACGAGTAAAGAAACTTGCCGGTAACGATATTGAACAAGGTATAGGGATACCGACGATCGAATCTCGGGGAAGTAACATACCGATGGACAAAGGGAATTGTATACAGGATTGATTGAATCCCCGACATCATGGTTCATCCGATGAAATCATCGTGGAACCTGTGGGAGCCAATATGGGTATCCAGATCCCGCTATTGGTTATTGGCCCGAGAGGTGTCTCGATCATGTCTACATAGTTCCCGAACCCGTAGGGTCTACACACTTAAGGTTTGGTGACGCTAGAGTTGTAATGGGAATAGTTTGTGGTTACCGAAGGTTGTTCGGAGTCCCGGATGAGATCCTAGACATGACGAGTAACTCCAGAATGGTCCGGAGGTTAAGACCGATATATTGGACGAAGGGTATTGGAGTCCAGAATTTTTCTGGGAGTACTGAGTGATGACCAGCGTGACCGAAAGGAGTTTCGGAGGCCCCGACAAGCGTTGGGGGGCCTTATGGGCCAAGGGGAGGGGTCACACCAGCCCACTAAGGGGCCGTGCGCCCCTCCCACCCCATCTCACGTAACCTGGGCGCCTCCCATAGCGCAGCCGCCCCTCCCGGCTTGGGGGCCAAGTTTCCTAGGGGTGGGGGCGCCCAAACCCATCTAGGGTTTCCCATGTGGCCGCCGCCCCTCCCCTAGGGAAACCCTAGGGTGCCTCCTCCTCCCCCCTTCCCACTATATATAGTGAGGGATAGAGAGGGCTGCCACAACCCTTCCCCTGGCGCAGCCCTCCCCCTTCCAACTCCTCCTCCTTCATTGAGCTTAGTGAAGCTCTGTCGGAGAACCGCAAGCTCCACCACCATGCCGTCGTGCTGCCGGAGCTCTCAACTTCTCCTCTCCCCTTGCTAGATCAAGAAGGAGGAGACATTCCCTGGCTGTATGTGTGTTGAACGCGGAGACGTCGTCCGTTCGGCGCTTGGATCGGATCTTCTGCGATTTGAATCTCCACGAGTACGACTCCATCAACCACGTTCTTGTAACGCTTCCGCTTAGCGATCTTCATGGGTATGAATATGCACTCCCTCTCTCTCATTGCTAGAATCTCCTAGATTGATCTTGGTGGCATGTAGGAAATTTTTTGAATTATTACTACGTTCCCCAACAGTGGCATTATGAGCTAGGTCTATGCGTAGATTCTATACGCGAGTAAAACACAAGTAGTTGTGGGTGATGATTTGGATAATTTGCTTGCTCTTACTAGTCCTATCTTGATTTGGCAGCATTGTGGGATGAAGTGGCCCGGACCGACCTTACACGTACGCTTACGTGAGACAGGTTCCACCAACTGACATGCACTTGTTGCATAAGGTGCCTATCGGGTGTCTGTCTCTCCCACTTTAGTCAGGTCGGATTCTATGAAGAGGGTCCTTATGAATGGTAAATAGAAATTGGCATATCACCATTGTGGCTTTTGCGTAGGTAAGAAACGTTCTTTCTAGAAACCCATAACAGCCATGTAAAACATGCAACAACAATTAGAGGATGTCTAACTTGTTTTGCAGGGTATGCTAGGTGATGTGATATGGCCAAAAGGATGTGATGAATTATATATGTGATGTATGAGATTGATCATGTTCTTGTAATAGGAATCACGACTTGCATGTCGATGATTATGACAACCGGCACGAGCCATCGGAGTTGTCTTAATTTATTGTATGACCTGCGAGTCAATATAAACGCCATGTAATTACTTTACTTTATTGCTAACCGTTAGCCATAGTAGTAGAAGTAATAGTTGGCGAGACAACTTCATGAATACTCGATGATGGAGATCATGATGGTGGAGATCATGGTGTCATGCCGGTGACGATGGTGATCATGCCACGCCTCGAAGATGGAGATCAAAAGCGCAAGATGATATTGGCCATATCATGTCACTTTATGATTTGCATGTGATGTTTATCATGTTTATATCTTATTTGCTTAGAACGACGGTAGCATAAATAAGATGATACCTCACTAAAATTTCAAGAAATGTGTTCCTCCTAAGTGTGCATGTTGCGAAGGTTCGTTGTTTCGAAGCACCATGTGATGATCGGGTGTGATAGATTCTAACGTTTGCATACAATGGGTGTAAGCTAGATTTACACATGCGAAACACTTAGGTTGACTTGACGAGCTTACCATGTACAAACATGGCCTCGGAACATGAGAGACAGAAAGGTCGAACACAAGTCATATAGTCTATGCGATCAACATGGAGATGTTCACCGTTGATGACTAGTCTGTCTCACGTGATGATCGGACACGGCCTAGTCGATTCGGATCATGTATCACTTAGATGACTAGAGGGATATCTATCTGAATGGGAGTTCATTAAATAATTTGATTAGATGAACTTAATTATCATGAACTTAGTCTAAAATTGTGTTTACAATCTATCCTGAACATCTAATGGCCCAAGCTAATGTTGCCCTCAACTTCAACGCGTTCCTAGAGAAAACCAAGCTGAAAGCCGATGGAAGCAACTATACGGACTAGGTCCTTAACTTGAGGATCATCATGATAGCTTCCAAGAAAGCATATGTCCTTGAAGCACCGCTAGGTGATGCACCCATTTTCCCAGCAACTCAAGACGTTATGAACGCCTGGCAGTCGCGTAGTGATGATTACTCCCTGGTTCAGTGCGACATGCTTTAAAGCTTAGAATTGGGGCTCCAAAAGCGTTTTGAGCAACACGGAGCATATGAGATGTTCCAACAGCTGAAAATGGTTTTCCAAGATCATGCCTGGGTCGAGAGATATGAAGTATCCGACAAGTTCTAGAGTTGTAAAATGGAGGAAAACAGTTCTGTCAGCAAGCATATACTCAAAATCTCTGGGTTGCACAACTGCTTGTCTCAGCTGGGAGTTAATCTTCCAGATGACTCGATCATTGACAGAATCCTCCAGTCACTTTCACCTAGCTACAAGAGCTTTGTGATGAACTACAATATGCAAGGGATGGAGAAGTCCATTCCTGAGTTATATTCAATGCTGAAATTAGTGGAGGTGGAGATCAAAAAGGAACATCAAGTGTTGATGGTGAATAAGACCACTAGTTTCAAGAAAGGCAAGGGTAATAAGAACTTCAAGAAGGACGGAAATGGAGTTGCCGCGCCCGGTAAGTCAGTTGCCGGGAATAAGAAGCCAAAGAATGGGCCCAAGCCTGAGACTGAGTGCTTTCATTGCAAGGGAAATGGTCACTAGAAGCGGAACTGCCCCAAGTACTTAGCGGATAAGAAGGCCGACAATGTCAAAGGTATACATGTTATTGATGTGTACCTTACCAGCGCATGTTATTGATGTGTACGAGGTGACGATGCGCGTCAGGAATAGTTCCAAGGTCGATGTGATCGCCATCGGCACTCTACCTCTACATCTACCTTCGGGATTAGTTTTAAACCTCAATAATTGTTATTTAGTACCACCTTTGAGCATGAACATTGTATCTGGATCTCGTTTGATTCAAGATGACTACTCATTTAAATCCGATAATAATGGTTTTTCTATTTATATGAGAGATATGTTTTATGGTCATGCCCCACTGGTCAATGGTTTATTTATTGAATCTCGAATGTGATGTTACACTTATTCATAGTGTGAATGCCAAAAGATGTAAGGTTGATAACGATAGTCCCACATACTTGTGGCACTGACGCCTTGGTCGTATTGGTGTGAAACGCATGAAGAAGCTCCATGCATATAGACTTTTGGAGTGTCTTGATTATGAATCATTTGACACGTTCGAACCATGCCTCATGGGAAAAATGACCAAGACTCCGTTCTGCGGAACAATGGATCGAGCAACCAACTTGTTGGAAATAAAACATAGTGATGTATCCGGTCCAATGAGCATTGAGGCTCGCGGTGGCTATCATTATGTTCTCACCCTCACTGATGACTTAAGTACATATGGGTATGTCTACTTAATGAAACACAAGTCTAAGACCTTTGAAAAGTTCAAAGAATTTCAAAGCGAGATAGAGAATCAATGTGACAGGAAAATAAAGTTCTTACGATCAGATCGTGGAGGAGAATATTTGAGTCACGAGTTTGGCACGCACTTAAGGAAATGTGGAATTGTTTCACAACTCACGCCGCCTGGAACACCTCAGCGTAATGGTGTGTCCGAACATCATAATCGCACTCTATTGGACATGGTGCAATCTATGATGTCTCTTACCGATCTACCGCTATCATTTTGGGGTTATGCTTTAGAGACTGCCGCATTCACTTTAAATAGGGCACCGTATGAATCCGTTGAGATGACACTGTATGAATTATGGTTTGGGAAGAAACCTAAGCTGTCGTTTCTGAAAGTTTGGAGATGTGATGCTTATGTCAAGAAACTTCAACCTGAAAAGTTCGAACCCAAATCGGAAAAGTGTGTCTTCATAGGATACCCTAAGGAAACTATTGGGTATACCTTCTACCTAGGATCCGAAGGCAAGGTCTTTGTTGCCAACAATGGATCCTTTCTGGAGAAGGAGTTTCTCTCAAAACAAGTAAGTGGGAGGAAAGTAGAACTTGATGAGGTACCCCCTCTTCAACCGAAGTGTAGCGCGGCTTAGGAAGATGTTTCTGTGGTGCCTGCACTAACTAGGGAGGAAGTTAATGATGATGATCATGAAACTTCAGATCAAGTTGCTACTGAACTTCATAGGTCCACGAGGACACATTCGACACCAGAGTGGTAGGGCAACCCTTTCCTGGAAATCATGTTGTTAGACAACGGTGAATGAGGGAGTCCTGGATTAGGGGGTCTCCGGACAGCCGGATTATATCCTTTGGCCGGACTGTTGGACTATGAAGATACAAGATTGAAGACTTCGTCTCATGTCCGGATGGGACTCTACTTGGCGTGGAAGGCAAGCTAGGCAATACAGATATGTATATCTCCTCCTTTGTAACCGACCTGGTGTAACCCTAGCCCCCTCCGGTGTCTATATAAACCGGAGGGTTTTAGTCCGTAGGACAACATACAATCATACCATAGGCTAGCTTCTAGGGTTTAGCCACTTTGATCTCGTGGTAGATCAACTCTTGTAATACTCATATCATCAAGAACAATCAACCAGGACGTAGGGTATTACCTCAATCAAGAGGGCCCGAACCTGGGTAAAACATCGTGTCCCCTGCCTCCTGTTACCATCCGCCTTAGACGCACAGTTCGGGACCCCCTACCCGAGATCCGCCGGTTTTGACACCGACATTGGTGCTTTCATTGAGAGTTCCACTGTGTTGTCATCATAAGTATGATGGCTCGCCTTGTTGTCAAGGACAACATCACCTCTGGGGGAGCCCTGGCTGTAGGCCAAACTCTTCGACTAGGCGGCTTCGTCATGACCGCCCGCTCGGCCGCGGCGCCGACGATGACTTCTCGGGTCATCAAAAATAGCCTCCACATCGGCTCGAAATTTGCTGAGCAGATGGATCCGATGGAGCTCTCCTCTTTGAACGAGCTCTTGGATCGCATCGCCGCTCTGGGAGTCACTACGGACTACGATCGGATCGGGCTTAAACCCGACCAAAGGGAGATTAACTCTCCGCCTGTCACCCATCAGATAGCGGTGGTGGAGGAGCAATCTGGTGATTCTCCCTCTATCCTGAGGACGAACTATGTCCGGATTCCCGAGCTCCCCAAGCCGGATACTCACTCACGGGAGGACACCGCCCTAACCTTGAATCCAGAATCAGGCCACATACCGAACCCACAGGGCAACATCCCGGAGCCCGAATTTCCAAGATCGGAAACTCCCTTGCCTTAGGATCACAGATTGGGTCAAGGTCTGGACTTAAATCCACCCACCCACCCAGATACAAACGATCTTTCCCACATTAGGCAAGCGCCCCAAGAGACAGTACATCACTATTGGGCCAGATTCCTCCTTGTAATGAACAAGGTCAAGGACTGTCGCGAGGAAGACGCAATTTCGTTCTTTTGCAACAATTGCACGGACATGGGAGTCCTCAATGCCATAATTCGCCGTGACATAACACACTTCACTGACTTGGCGGCCATAGTACGGAAATACTATGTGATGGAAAGTGCCTAGAAAACCCAAACGCAATTTTGGGATAATCCGGCTCTGACGAAACCCCCAGTCCGGACTAAAAGGGTGCACTCTCATAAGTCGCCTGACTCAATTACAAAGAAGCAAAAGCCCACTACAGGGTGTGGAACCATATTGGAGGGATGTCTTAACGCGCCCTGCAAAATCCGTAGTACAGCGGATACCATATCAACAGACAGCCTTAGAGCATGTTGGGTACTCCGGCAGGTGGCCAAAAGCAGTGAGGATCTCCTCACCCAAAATACATCAGAGCACCTTCCCACGGATAACAATACAGTATTGACGGTCTTTGAGACCTTTGCCTCAAATAATAGGCGCAAGCGAGCACTCCGCAGCCTTCCCGAAGTCCGCCATGTGGCAGCAATAAATCCATGGAGTGACAAGGCTATCACCTTCAATGCCAGTGACGAACCTAAATTCTGAACAGCCCGAACACCAGCCGCTTTGGTCCTCGATCCAATTGTGTACGTCTTTCGGCTCACTAAGGTGATCATGGACGGCGGCAGCGGATTAAACCTCATTTATGAGGAAACTCTCCAAAAAATGGAAATAGACAGCAACCGTGTTGAGCAAAGAAGTACGACCTTCCGAGGAATCATCCCTAGCTAGGAGGCACGTTGCACTGGGAAAATCACACTTGATGTGGTATTCGGCACTCCAAAGAATTACAGGTCTGAAGAAATTACATTCCAAGTGGCCCCGTTCAGTAGCGGATACCACGCCCTTCTAGGGCGGGAGGCATTCACGTTTTTTCAAGCCATACCCCATTACGGGTACATGCAGCTCAAAATGCCCGGACCCAATGGAATCATCACTCTAGTTAGTGATCTAGACATAGCACTCCGCGCCGAAGACAAAACAGCCGCATTAGCCCTTGAGGCATTATCCGAAGCCCTTGTGGCGGAGGAGTTAACCGCGCTGCGCTCCACGGTGGACAGGGACGACGTGATACTAGACAAAAGATCCAAGTCCACCTCCTTTAAACCGGCGGA
This sequence comes from Triticum urartu, assembly GCF_003073215.2. NCBI lineage: Eukaryota > Viridiplantae > Streptophyta > Magnoliopsida > Poales > Poaceae > Triticum > Triticum urartu. The sequence goes on along the minus strand of NC_053026.1, from coordinate 103,824,918 downwards.
CGAAATAGTTAAATTCCAAGTCCATCCAACGGACCCTACAAAAACAGCATCCGTTGGGGCACAGTTAGACCCCACTGTAGACGCCGCACTATGGGAGTTTCTGCGCGAGAATTGGGATATATTCGCCTGCCATCCTTCAGACATGCCAGGAATCCCACGCAGATTGGCCGAGCATAGCCTTAATATTCTAAAAGGATTCAAGCCGGTCAAGCAGACTCTTCGGCGTTTCTCCGAACCTAAGCGTCAAGCCATGGGAGAGGAGCTGGCCAAGCTACTGGAGGTCAGATTTATTAAAGAAATAAAACATCCGGACTGGCTAGCAAACCTGGTGAAGGTACCAAAGAAGGACAAATCCTGGCGCCTATGTGTCGACTTCAAAGACCTTAATAAGGCTTGCCCAAAGGATCCCTTCCCACTCCCTCGCATCGATCAAATCATCGACGCTACCGAAGGACACGAATCATTGTGCTTCCTCGACGCATACTCCGGTTACCACCAGATTAAGATGGCGAAGTCTGATCAAGCCGCAACGGCATTTATCACGCCATACGGTCCCTTCTATTTTAACACAATGCCCTCGGGCTCAAAAACGCCAGCGCAACATATCAGCGCATAATCCAGACATGTCTAGAAAAGCAGATCAGTAAGACTGTGGAGGCATATGTAGACGATGTCGTCATTAAAACCAGACACGTCGACTCTTTAATAGACGACTTGAGGCTCATGTTCACCAATCTCCGAACATACGACATTAAGCTCAATCCGGAAAAATGCGTTTTCGGCGTTCCCGCCGGAAAGCTCCTGGGCTTCATCGTCTCCAGTAGAGGAATTGAAGCAAATCCGGCTAAAATCCGAGCCCTATCGCAGTTAGCTATCCCAACTGACCTCAAGCAAATCCAGAAATTAACTGGATGTGTGGCGACTTTAAGCCACTTTATCTCCCGATTAGGAGAAAAGACACTTCCCCTCTATCGCCTTCTTCGACGTACCAAACACTTCGAGTGGACGGACGCATCCATGGCCGGACTGGAAGAAATAAAAGGCACCCTGGCCACCAACCCAATCTTGGTCGTGCCAACTGTTGGCGAACCAATGCTATTATATATAGCGGCAACTCACCAAGTTGTAAGCGCAGTGCTCATCGTCGAACGAGAGATAGACGAACATAAATTCCCACTTAAAAAGCCGGTATATTATGTATCCACCGTCCTCACTCCATGCAAATCACGGTATCCACATTATCAAAAGATAGCATACGCGGTATTCATGGCATCCCAGAAATTATGACACTACTTTCAAGAGTGTTCAATCACGGTGGCCTCCGAAGTACCACTCAATGACATAATAAACAACCGCGATGCCATGGGCCGGATTGCCAAATGGGCCATCGAGCTCCTCCCGTTCGACATAACATACAAACCACGGAGAGCCATTAAGTCGCAAGTATTGGCCGATTTCGTTGCCGAATGGACGGAAGCCAATCTCCCTAAAGAGTCGGCGCATACTCCAATTGGATCATGCACTTCGACGGCTCTAAAATGCTGGCTGGTCTGGGGGCTGGCATCATCCTGACGTCCCCCACCGGAGATACAATGCAATACATACTCCAAATACTATACACGGACTCCAATAACGCAGCCGAATATGAGGCCCTATTACACGGTCTCCGGATGGCAGTCTCCATGGGCATCCAATGCCTAGAGGTGCGTGGGGACTCGAACCTCGCAATATCCCAAATAAATGGAGGCTTCGATGCCAAGGATCCGAAAATGGCGGCATATCACAACGCCGTTCTCAAAATGTCAGCTCGGTTCAAGGGGCTTGAATTCCACCATGTGGCTCAAGAAAACAACCAGGCGGCGGACATCCTTGCCCGTATCGGCGCTAAACGCGACCCTATCCCAATGAACATCTTCCTGGAAAAACTATTTAAACCATCCATGGTATGGGAAGGGGACATCGGCAAAAATAGTCCGGACCCGGCCACAACCCCAGATACCGAACACTCCGACACAATCGGAGGCTCTACCACCGAAATAACACCTTCATCCCATGTGATAATGGCCGTCATCGCCCTGTGGACAGAACCATTCCTGGCCTACCTAACTAGGCAGGAACTACCCGAGGACCTAAATGAGGCACGTTGCATAGTGCGGCGATCTAAAGCCTACAAGGTCCACGAGGGAGAGCTTTATAATAAAAGCACAACCGGAGTCCTTCAAAGGTGCATCTCCGAAGAGGAAGGGCGGAAGTTGTTGGCGGAAATCCATGCCAGACTCGGCGGCCACCACGCCGCAGCCCGGGCCCTTGTAAGCAAGGCCTTCTGTACAGGTTTTTATTGGCCGATGGCCAGGGCAGATGCACAGCATCTGGTACAACATTGTGTCGGTTGCCAGCTTTTTGCAAACCAAAGCCACATGCCACCTACCGCCCTCCAAACAATCCCCATTACTTGGCCCTTTGCGGTCTGGGGGCTTGATATGGTCGGACCCCTTAAATGGGGAACCCATAAGAAAATATACTTACTGTTCATGGTGGATAAATTCACCAAATGGATAGAAGCCAAACCTGTCAAAACGGCTGAATCCGAACCGGTGATGGACTTCATATCCGGGGTTGTACACCGTTATGGCGTCCCCCACAGCATCATCACTGACAACGGCACGAACTTTACAACCGACGAGGTGAAACTTTGGTGTAGCAACATGGGCATCAAGCTCGATTATGCTTCTGTCTATCAACCTCAAACTAACGGTCAAGTCGAACGAGCAAATGGTCTTATCATGAGCGGCATTAAACCCAGATTAGTCCGATCCTTAAAGGAATCACACACTCATTGGGTAGAGGAGCTCGACTCCGTACTATGGGGCCTGCGGACCACGCCGAATCACACTACCGGATACACACCGTTTTTATGGTGTACGGCGCTAAGGCGGTGCTACCTTGCGACATAATTCATGACTCACCTCGAGTGCGCATGTATGAAGAAAGAGAGGCCGAGCTCGATCAGCGGGACAGTTTGGATGCCCTGGAGGAGGAGCGCGACGTGGCAAAAGCCCGTTCCGCATTCTATCAGCAACAGGCTCGAAGGTATCAAAGCAGAGAAGTGTGGGCCAAAACCTATAACGTTGGCGAACTAGTTCTATGCCTGCCGAAAAAGAAAAAGAACAAGCTCAAGCCCAAATGGAAAGGTCCCTTCATTATCGACCAGGTTCTGACCGGTGGAGCGTACCATCTGCGGGATGCATCGGATAATCGACCCGAGCCAAACCCATGGAACGCAGCCAGACTCCGAAGATTCTACGCCTAGCGCCGGACTCTATGTTCGTCTCCTTACCTCCATCAATTTTTTACACATATGTTTTTTTCTCTTTCTTTATCTTTTTTCTCTTCAAGGCCCTAAAGGGCTACACTTGTGTCTTGGTTACACAATCTTGACGCGCTAACCACGCTCAATATACCTGTGGGCTTCTTATACGGAAGCTCAATCTAATTACCCTTCCGCGCTTTATGCCCTGCACATGTGTTATTGTTCCGCATGTACCTTTTTTCGCCATTATATGTATCGATATGACTTAAGTTTTGGCCACGCTGGGTTGCCTGGCTCTTGTATTTATGCCCTACGTTCCCGTTAATTCGGCTAGGGCATAAGGGGAGCACCTCTGCGATTGTTACTGTTGGGTCAGCCGGATGTGTACCTCAGACTGGGTGAAGCCGAAAGCTAGCGTTCTTAAGGGAATATTTGGTTGGTGAATAAAAGATGATTTTCATTTAAATTACTACACGCCCCCAGATGTTTTTAGTCTGCATCTCACAGTTCGGACATGCACATTAGGGCATGCATGCCCAGGGAAAGGAACCCTTAACGGAACTATTCTCCCTGAAAGATGTTTCTTACTATCCATGTAATATAACATAGCTAGTTGGGTACTTGTTTGTTCAAGCACTTATGACCCCTATGCCTGGTTTCCACGCATACCCCGGTTTTTACGTAACCGAGTGGGTACTCGGATACACTCCGGACTATCGGGTCCAGAGGTCAAAGCGAAAAGGTCTGCCATGACAAATGATTTACAATCCGGCTAGGGACATTGCATATGTCACTTGAAGTACACAGTCACTAAGACTGATTAAATTCTTCTTCTATACCATCCAACAGACTGTCTAGCCTACAATCCTGTTGGGAATACTTTGGGGCTAATTTTACTTGATCATACACTAAACTGACAGGGATCTCTTTCCCATCGGGCCCCACAGGTCCGACTTTGGCCATGTGGTTTGGGTCCGCCTTGGTATATCATGTCTTCACCATAGCCCAGCCTTCCCTTGCACCTTGTCGGCAGGCCGATATCTTCCATAATCGGAAGCGTCGTCGCGCTCCTTTGAGCTTCTCTATAAGCTCTCCCATGCCTCCTAGCGGGGACGCGGATGGCCACAAGGCTTGAGCAATAACCTGCATCACCTGCCGAACTTGTTCGTGCAGTTGTGAGAGCTCTGGTAGAAGATCACCCGAAGACCCGGGCATCTCCTCTGCGGGACGACCCGTCAGCATACCTGCAGACATAACGTTGTTAGCACGCTTCCTCGTTGAACTCCTTTAACAAGTTCGTTCAAGCACTTACTAAAAATGCCACGCCGAAGCCGTTTATTCTCCTTCACGGAGTCCGCAAGCTGGGCTCGGAGATCCTTCAGTTCCACGCCCAGCCGGATATTGGCGTCTTGGAGATCATTTTTCTCCTGCCTGACTCGTGTCAGCACGCGCTCTCCAGCATTTCGCTGTCGACCATTACGTGTCGTATCCGCCTCCACGGCCTCCGGATTCACTCCGGGGCCACCTGCAACATCTATTGTTAGGTGTGCATACATGCCGCATACTATCTGGTACCCATATTCAATGCAATAGACAAAAGAGTTACCAGGGGGACCCTTTTTGGACTCCTTCAAGGCGGCAACAGTAGCTTCCAGCTGGGCCTTGCACTCATCCAGCTCTTGAGACAATTGGGAATTCTTCTCCATAAGAACCTGCACAAATAATGATCCTTAAATCAGTTGCGTCAACTGTTTCAAGTCTCAGGGGCTACTGATACATATGATTGTCAGATTTTCTTTCCCGTATATCCCTTACATACTAGTCTATGGCTCTGGCTAGACCATTTTGAGCAGCACGGATGTACGCGTCTCCAGAATTGAAGGCATCAAATGCCTCTGGTGAGAAACAAGTGTCACGGAGTACGGCCCGACGACGCCTGTGATTCATGGCGCTCTCCACTTCTGAATTTGTAGTGGATAGTCTATCTGCATCCTCTGTAGGAGGAGCAGCCGGCGTCCGCCCCATGTTGGCTTCCACCTCTATGTCCGGCCCTGGATCCCGACTGGTGGAGGCGTGATCGGCAGCCTCTCCGGATATAGTCCGGCGAGCGTTTTTCCTATTAAAGAAACATGGACGTCATTACATTTTGAGAAATACGACAACCACGGAGCAAGGTTTTGTGTCATACCTCTGCGCCGGCGTCTTCGTCCTGCCCGCCTTCCTTTTTGGCCTACCCGGCTTCGGTGCCTCTTGTTGGCGAGTTGCTATGGGTTCGGCACGGCGTACCGAATGCCTTCCCTGTGAAACACCATATGTGTACGGTAGGTGAAGTGTCTAAAAGGGGATCCTATTTTTGGAGCTGGGATATTGGTTTTTCTTACATGCGACGCAGGGAGCAGTCTGAGATAGTCGGCCGTTATGGCCACCATGGCGTCATCGCAGCTCAATTGATAGAATTGCCTGTCTATCAGCTCCACGAATATGTTCGGATCCTCTTCGAGTCCGGGACTGAGGGCCCGGCCAGGGTCCTCTGGTTGTGGAGATGGGCTGTTGACCTCCCTTATAGCTTTTCGCAGTTCCTGCCGTAAAATGGCAAGGTGAGTACCTACGACGAAGAATGCAGAAAGAATGGGAGTAAAGAGGTACAACTCACCCAGCATGGAGGGTTGTACATGGAGAATCCATCCCGTGGCTTGATACGGATGAACTCCTCTTCCTCTCCCTTGAACAACTCAGACAGAATTTTTGCTAAAGCAGCAGCAGAGTCCGGTCCCTTACGCCCGCAACGGGTGGCATCATCTTCCCCGTTAAAACACCACAGGGGGTGTCCTCGATATTGAAGTGGCTGCACTCCCCGCATTATGCATATTGACATAACCTCGACTATTGTCAATCCTGATTGAGCCAGCGCTGTAATCCGGTTCATTAGGTAAAGGACTTCTCCATTCTCTTCCGCCTGGGGGCTCCGTGGGCGCCAGCTTCGGCATTTCTTCATAGGAGCATTGTTGAACTCAGGAAGACCCCGCCGAATAGGGTCTGGAAGGGGAACGTCCAACATATAAAACCACTCCGAAGGCCAGTCTTCGGACGTCTTCTTCAGAGTGCCGGATAGGTATCCGGTCTCGGCGATGCGCCATATTTCAGCTCCGCCCACCTGATAAAGTGACCCCTTCTGTGTGCAGGGCACAAGGCAAAATAACCTCTTCCACAGCTCGAAATGAGCCTCGCAGCCCAGAAATAGCTCACATAGGGCAACATAACCGGCGATGTGTAGTATGGAAGCCGGGGTGAAATTATGCAGTTGGAGGCCGTAGAACTCCAGGAGCCCACAGAGGAATGGATGGATGGGAAATCCGAGTCCCCTTAGTAAGTAAGGGACGAGGCATACCCGCTCCGCCTTAGAGGGGCTGGGGAAGCTCTCCGCTTGCTCCCCACCATTATAAGTGGCGAGCCCGGCTCGGATGGGGACCATATACGCTAGAGGGAGAAATCCTTGAGTCTGCAGCTCTAATAATCGACTGTGCGGGATGGAACACCTCTCCCAATCAATGGGCTTAGGGCTACGGGGGTGGGAGGAGGAGCTGCGGTGGTCGGCCATGTTGGAATGGATTTTTTCCGAGCGCGCTCCGATGGATTCTCGTCGTGGGAGGATGGTATGGATTGGATCTAAGAATCCCCATCCCTTTATTAGACCATTTATTTACCTGCCTAGGGCGGCGAATGTAAAAACGCCCTAGCTCCTCGCATTCGCTCGACGCGTGGAAGATGGCCCTTATTGGGCACAGAAGCCAAGAAGTCCAACATTTATCGGAGCCGGACACTACTTTACAGATATTCAAGATTTGGAGAAGAAGCCGCCTTGCAATGCCGAAGACAATACTGCGCACCGGGCTCATCGTCATTGAAGCCTGGTTCAGGGGCTACTGAGGGAGTCCTGGATTAGGGGGTCTCCGGACAGCCGGATTATATCCTTTGGCCGGACTATTGGACTATGAAGATACAAGATTGAAGACTTCATCTCGTGTCCGGATGGGACTCTACTTGGTGTGGAACGCAAGCTAGGCAATACGGATATGTATATCTCCTCCTTTGTAACCGACCTGGTGTAACCCTAGCCCCCTCCGGTGTCTATATAAACCGAAGGGTTTTAGTCCGTAGGACAACATACAACCAAACCATAGGCTCGCTTCTAGGGTTTAGCCTCTTTGATCTCATGGTAGATCAACTCTTGTAATACTCATCTCATCAAGAAAAATCAAGCAGGACGTATGGTATTACCTCCATCAAGAGGGCCCGAACCTAGGTAAAACATCGTGTCCCCTGCCTCCTATTACCATCTGCCTTAGACGCATAGTTTGGGACCCCCTACCCGAGATCCGCTGGTTTTTACACCGACAGTGAACCTTCGAACTATGAATAAGTGATGGTGGGCCCGGATTCCAACAAATGGCTTGAAGCCATGAAATCCGAGATAGGATCCATGTATGAAAACAAAGTATAGACTTTGGTGGACTTGCCTGATGATCGGCAAGCCATAGAGAATAAGTGGATCTTTAAGAAGAAGACTGACGCGGATGATAACGTGACCGTCTATAAGGCTCGGTTTATCGCTAACGATTATCGACAAGTTCAAGGAGTTGACTACAATGATAATTTATCACCCCTAGTGAAGCGGAAGTCTATCCGAATCATGTTAGCAATTGCCGCATTCTATGATTATGAGAACTGGCAAATGGACGTCAAAACAGCATTCCTTAACGGTTTCCTTAAGGAAGAATTGTATATGATGCAGCTAGAAGGTTTTGTCGATCCTAAGAATGCTGACAAGGTATGCAAGCTCCAGCGCTCCATCTATGGGCTGGTGCAAGCATCTCGGAGTTGGAACATTCGCTTTGATGAAATGATCAAAGCGTTTGGGTTTATATAGACTTATCGAGAAGCATGTATTTACAAGAAAGTGAGTGGGAGCTCTGTAGCATTTCTCATATTATATGTGGATGACATACTATTGATGGGAAATTATATAGAACTTTTGGAAAGCATAAAAGCCTACTTGAATAAGTGTTTTTAAATGAAGGACCTTGGAGAAGTTGCTTACATATTAGGCATCAAGATCTATAGAGATAGATCGAGACGCCTCATTGGTCTTTCACAAAGCACATACCTTAACAAGATATTGAAGAAGTTCAATATGGATCAGTACAAGAAGGGGTTCTTGCCTGTATTGCAAGGTGTGAGATTGGGCGTAGCTCAATGCCCGACCTCGGCAGAAGAAAGAGAAAAGATGAGTGTCATCCCCTATGCCTCAGCCATAGGCTCTATTATGTATGCCATGTTGTGTACCAGACCTGATGTGAACCTTGCCATAAGTTTGGTAGGGAGGTACCAAAGTGATCTTGGAATGGAACACTGGATAGCGGTCAAGAATATCCTGAAGTGCCTGAGAAGGACTAAGGATATGTTTCTCGTTTATTGAGGTGCCAAAGAGCTCGTCGTAAAGGGTTACGTCGATGCTAGCTTTGACACAGATCCGGATGACTCCAAGTCACAAACCGGATACGTGTATAATTTGAATGGTGGGGTAGTCAGCTGGTGCAGTTGCAAGCAAAGCATCGCGGTGGCATCTACATATAGATATTTGTAAAGTACATATGGATCGGAATGTCGCAGATCCGTTGACTAAACCTTTTCCACGAGCAAAACATGATCAGCACCAGAACTCTATGGGTGTTTGATTCATCACAATGTAACTAGATTATTGACTCTAGTGCAAGTGGGAGACTAATGGTCGAGACGTAAAGATCGATATATTGGACGACTATATTTGGACATCGGAAAGGTTCCGAGTGATTCGGGTATTTTTTGTACCGAAGAGTTACGGGAATACGTATTGGGCCTTATTGGGCCATACGGGAAAGAAAAAAAAGGGCCTCAAGGGTGGCCGCACCCCTCCCCTTGGTCTGGTCCGAATTGGACTAGGGAAGGGGGGCGCCCCCTTCCTTCCTTCTCCTTTTCCCTTCCTCTTTTCCTATTCCATATGGGAGGTGGAATCCTACTAGGACTAGGGAGTCCTAGTAGGACTCCACACTTGGCGCACCCCCTCCTAGGGCCGGCCTCCTCCTCCCTTGCTCCTTTATATACGGGGGCAGGGGGGCATCTCTAGACACACAAGTTGATCCTCGTGATCGTTTTCTTAGCCGTGTGCGGTTCCCCCCTCCACCATAATCCTCGATAATATTGTAGCGGTGCTTAGGCGAAGCCCTGCGACGGTAGAACATCAAGATCGTCACCACACCGTCGTGCTGATGGAACTCTTCCCCGACACTTTGCTGGATCGGAGTCCGGGGATCGTCATCGAGCTGAACGTGTGCTAGAACTCGGAGGTGTCGTAGTTTCGGTGCTTGATCGGTCGGGCCGTGAAGACGTACGACTACATCAACCGCGTTGTTATAACGCTTCCGTTGTCGGTCTACGAGGGTACGTAGACAACACTCTCCCCTCTCGTTGCTATGCATCACCATGATCTTGCGTGTGCGTAGGAAAAATTTTGAAACTACTACGTTCCCAACAGTGGCATCCGAGCCTAGGTTTTATGCGTTGATGTTGTGCACGAGTAGAACACAAGTGAGTTGTGGGCGATATAAGTCATACTGCTTACCAGCATGTCATACTTTGGTTCAGCGGTATTGTTGGATGAAGCGGCTCGGACCGACATTACGTGTACGCTTACGCGAGACTGGTTCTACCGACGTGCTTTGCACACAGGTGGCTGGCGGGTGTCAGTTTCTCCAACTTTAGTTGAACCGAGTGTGGCTACGCCCGGTCCTTGCGAAGGTTAAAACAGCACCAACTTGACAAACTATCGTTGTGGTTTTGATGCGTAGGTAAGTACGGTTCTTACTAAGCCCAGTAGCAGCCACGTAAAACTTGCAACAACAAAGTAGAAGACGTCTAACTTGTTTTTGCAGGGCATGTTGTGATGTGATATGGTTAAGACGTGATGAGATATAAGTTGTTCTATGAGATAATCATGTTTTGTTGAAGTTATCGGCAACTGGCAAAAGCCTTATGGTTTTCTCTCTATTGCATAAGATGCAAGCGCCCAATAATTGCTTTACTTTATCGCTATGCGATAGCAATAGTTGCAAGAGCAATTGTTGGCGAGACGACCACGTGACGACACATTGATATAGATCAAGATGATGGAGATCATGGTGTCATGCCAGTAACGATAGAGATCATGACAGTACTTTGGAGATGGAGATCAAAGGCGCACGATGATGATGGTCATATCATGTCACATATTTTGATTGCATATGATGTTTATCTTTTATACATCTTATTTTTCTTAGTTTGACGGTAGCATTTTAAGATGATCTCTCAATAATTATCAAGAAGTGTTCTCCCTAAGTATGCACCGTTGCGAAAGTTCTTCGTGCTGAGACACCACGTGATGATCGGGTGTGATAGGCTCTACGTTCAAATACAACGGGTGCAAAACAGTTGCACACGCGGAATACTCAGGTTAAACTTGACGAGCCTAGCATATACAGATATGGCCTCGGAACATGGAGACCGAAAGGTCGAACGTGAATCATATAGTAGATATGATCAACATAGTGATGTTCACCATTGAAAACTACTCCATCTCACGTGATGATCGGACATGGTTTAGTTGATTTGGATCACGTGATCACTTAGAGGATTAGAGGGATGTCTATCTAAGTGGGAGTTCTTAAGTAATATGATTAATTGAACTTTAATTTATCATGAACTTAGTCATGGTAGTATTAGCATATCTTTGTTGTAGATCAATAGCTCGCGTTGTTGCTTTCATATGTTTATTTTGATATGTTCCTAGAGAAAATTGTGTTGAAAGATGTTAGTAGCAATGATGCGGATTGGATCCGTGATCTGAGGTTTATCCTCATTGCTGCACAGAAGAATTATGTCCTTGATGCACCGCTAGGTGACAGACCTATTGCAGGAGCAGATGTAGACGTTATGAACGTTTGGCTAGCTCAATATGATGACTACTTGATAGTTTAGTGCACCATGCTTAACGGCTTAGAATCAGGACTTCAAAGACGTTTTGAACGTCATGGACCATATGAGATGTTCCAGGAGTTGAAGTTAATATTTAAAGCAAATACCCGAGTTGAGAGATATAAAGTCTCCAACAAGTTCTATAGCTAAAAGATGGAGGAGAATCGCTCAACTAGTGAGCATGTGCTCAGATTGTCTGGGTACTACAATTGCTTGAATCAAGTGGGAGTTAATCTTCCAGATAAAATAGTGATTGACAGAATTCTCTATTCACCATCACCAAGTTAGTAGAACTCCGTGATGAACTATGATATGCAAGGGATAACGGAAACGATTCCCAAGCTCTTCATAATGCTGAAATTGACGAAGGTAGAAATCGAGAAAAACATCAAGTGTTGATGGTTGACAAGATCACTAGTTTCAAGAAAAGGGCAAAGGGAAGAAAGGGGAACTTCAAGAAGAACGGCAAGCAAGTTGATGCTCAAGTGAAAACCCAAGTCTGGACCTAAGCCTGAAACTGAGTGCTTCTACTGCAAAGGGACTGGTCACTGGAAGCGGAACTATCCCAAGTGATTGGCGGATAAGAAGGATGGCAAAGTGAACATAAGTATATTTGATATACATGTTATTGATGTATACTTTACAAGTGTTTATAGCAACCCCTCAGTATTTGATACTAGTTCAGTTGCTAAGATTAGTAACTCAAAACGGGAGTTGCAGAATAAATAGAGACTAGTTAAGGGTGAAGTGACGATGTGTGTTGGAAGTGGTTCCAAGATTGATATGATCACATAATCGCACACTCCCTATACTTTTGGGATTGGTGTTGAACCTAAATAAGTATTATTTGGTGTTTGCGTTGAGCATGAATATGATTTGATCATGTTTATTGCAATACGGTTATTCATTTAAGTAAGAGAATAAATTGTTGTTCTGTTTACATGAATAAAACCTTATATGGTTACGCACCCAATGAAAATGGTTCGTTCGATCTCGGTCATAGTGATACACATATTCATAATATTGAAACCAAAAGATGCAAAGTTAATAATGATGGTGCAATTTATTTGTGGCACTGCCGTTTAGGTCATATTTGTGTAAAGCGCATGAAGAAAATCCATACTGATGGGCTTTTGGAATCACTTGATTATGAATCAGTTGATGCTTGCAAACCATGCCTCATGGGCAAGATGACTAAGACTCCGTCCTCCAGTACAATGGAGCGAGCAACAGATTTGTTGGAAATCATACATACTGATGTATGTGGTCCGATGAATATTGAGGCTCGTGGCAGGTATCATTATTTTCTGATCTTCACAGATGATTTGAGCAGATATGAGTATATCTACTTGATGAAACACAAGTCTGAAACATTTAAAAAGTTCAAAGAATTTCAGAGTGAAGTGGAGAATCATCGTAACAAAAATGAAAGTTTCTACGATATGATCGCAGAAGTAAAATATTTGAGTTACGAGTTTGGCCTTCAGTTAAAAACAATGTGAAATAGTTTCACTACTCACGCCACCTGGAACACCACAGCATAATGGTGTGTCCGAACGTCATAACCGTGCTTTATTAGATATGGTGCAATCTATGACGTCTCTTACCGATCTACCAATATCATTTTGGGGTTATGCATTAAAGACAACTGCATTCACGTTTAAAAGGGCACCATCTAAGTCCGTTGAGACGACACAATCTGAACTGTGGTTTGGCAAGAAACCAAAGTTGTCGTTTCTTAAAGTTTGAGGTTGCAATGCTTATGTGAAAATGTTTCAACCTGATAAGCTCAAACCCAAATCGGAGAAGTGTGTCTTCATAGGATACCCAAAAGAAATTGTTGGGTACACCTTCTATCACAGATCCGAAGGCAAGATATTCTTTGCTGAGAATGGATCCTTTCTAGAGAAGGAGTTTCTCTTGAAAGAAGTGAGTGGGAGGAAAGTAGAACTTGATGAGGTAACTATACCTGCTCCCTTATTGGAAAGTAGTTCATCACAGAAATCTGTTCCTGTGACTACTAGACCGATTAGTGAGGAAGCTAATGAGGATGATCATGTAACTTCAGATCAAGTTACTACCAAACCTCGTAGGTAAACCAGAGTGAGATCCGCACCAGAGTGGTACGGTAATCCAGTTCTGGAGGTCATGTTACTTGACCATGATGAGCCTACGAATTATGAGGAAGCGATGATGAGCCCAGATTCCGCGAAATGGCTTGAGGCCATGAAATCTGAGATGAGATCCATGTATGAGAACAAAGTATGGACTTTGATTGACTTGCCCAATGATCGGCGAGCCATTGAGATTATATGGATCTTCAAGAGGAAGACGGACGCTGATAGTAGTGTTACTATCTACAAAGCTAGAATTGTCGCAAAAAGGTTTTTGACAAGTTCAATGTGTTGACTGCGATGAGAGTTTCTCACTCGTATCTATGCTTAAGTCTGTCCGAATCATGTTAGCATTTTATGAAATCCGGCAAATGGGTGTCAAAACTGCATTCCTGAATGGATTTCTGGAAGAAGAGTTGTATATGATGTAGCCGGAAGGTTTTGTCGATCCAAAAGGAGCTAACAAAGTGTGCAAGCTCCAGCGATCCATTTATGAACTGGTGCAAGCCTCTCGGAGTTGGAATAAACGCTTTGATAGTATGATCAAAGCATATAGTTTTATACAGACTTGCGGTGAAGCCTGTATTTACAAGAAAGTGAGTGGGAGCACTACAGCATTTCTGATAAGTATATGTGAATGAAATATTGTTGATTGGAAATAATGTAGAATTATTCTGCAAAGCATAAAGGAGTGTTTTGAAAGAAGTTTTTCAAAGAAAGACCTCGGTGAAGCTGCTTACATATTAAGCATCAAGATCTATAGAGATAGATCAAGACGCTTGATAAGTTTTTTCAATGAGTACATACCTTGACAATATTTTGAAGTAGTTCAAAAATGGAACAGTCAAAGAAAGAGTTCTTGGCTGTGTTACAAGGTGTGAAATTGAGTAAGACTCAAAGCCCGACCATGGCAGAAGATAGAAAGAGAATGAAAGTCATTCCCTATGCCTCAACCATAGGTTCTATAAAGTATGCCATGCTGTGTACCAGATCTATTGTATACCCGACACTGTGTTAAGCAAGGGAGTACAATAGTGATCTAAGAGTAGATGACTGGACAGCGGTCAAAATTATCCTTAGTGGAATAAGGAAATATTTCTCAATTATGGAGGTGACAAAAAGGTTCGTCGTAAAAAGTTACATCGATGCAAGTTTTGACACAGATCTGGATGACTCTAAGTCTCGATCTAGATACATATTGAAAGTGGGAGCAATTAGCTAGAGTAGCTCCGTGCAGAGCATTGTAGACATAGATTCGCAAAATACTTACGGATCTGTATGTGACAGACCCGTTGACTAATATTATCTCACAAGCAAAACATGATCACAGCTTAGTACTCTTTGGGTGCTAATCACATAAACGATGTGAACTAGATTATTGACTCTAGTAAACCCTTTGGATATAGGTCAAATGACGATGTGAACTATGGGTGTTAATCACATGGTGATGTGAACTATTAGTGTTGAATCACATGGCGATGTGAACTAGATTATTGACTCTAGTGCAAGTGGGAGACTGAAGGAAATATGCCCTAGAGGCAATAATAAAGTTATTATTTATTTCCTTATATCATGATAAATGTTTATTATTCATGCTAGAATTGTATTAGCCGGAAACATAATACATGTGTGAATACATAGACAAACAGAGTGTCACTAGTATGCCTCTACTTGACTAGCTCGTTAAACGAAGATGGTTATGTTTCCTAACCATGAACAAAAGAGTTGTTATTTGATTAACGGGATCACATCATTAGAAGAATGATGTGATTGACTTGACCCATTCCATTAGCTTAGCACCCGATCGTTTAGTATGTTGCTATTGCTTTCTTCATGACTTATACATGTTCCTATGACTATGAGATTATGCAACTCTCGTTTGCCGGAGGAACACTTTATGTGCTACCAAACGTCACAACGTAACTGGGTGATTATAAAGGAGCTCTACAGGTGTCTCCAAAGGTACATGTTGGGTTGGCGTATTTCGAGATTAGGATTTGTCACTCCGATTGTCGGAGAGGTATCTCTGGGCCCTCTCGGTAATGCACATCACATAAGCCTTGCAAGCATTGCAACTAATGAGTTAGTTGTGAGATGATGTATTACAGAACGAGTAAAGAGACTTGCCGGTAACGAGATTGAACTAGGTATTAAGATACCGACAATCGAATCTCGGGTAAGTAACATACCGATGACAAAGGGAACAACGTATGTTGTTATGCGGTCTGGCCGATAAAGATCTTCGTAGAATATGTGGGAGCCAATATGAGCATCCAGGTTCCGCTATTAGTTATTGACTGGAGACGTGTCTCTGTCATGTCTACATTGTTCTCGAACCCGTAGGGTCCGCACGCTTAAGGTTTCGATGACAGTTATATTATGAGTTTATGAGTTTTGATGTACCGAAGGAGTTCGGAGTCCCGGATGAGATCGGGGACATGACAAGGACTCTCGAAATGGTCGAGACGTAAAGATCGATATATTGGACGACTATATTTGGACATCGGAAAGGTTCCGAGTGATTCGGGTATTTTTTGGAATACGGGAGAGTTACGGGAATACGTATTGGGCCTTATTGGGCCATACGGGAAAGAAGAAAAAGGGCCTCAAGGGTGGCCGCACCCCTCCCCTTGGTCTGGTCCGAATTGGACTGGGGAAGGGGGGCGCCCCTTCCTTCCTTCTCCTTTTCCCTTCCTCTTTTCCTATTCCATATGGGAGGTGGAATCCTACTAGGACTAGGGAGTCCTAGTAGGACTCCACACTTGGCGCGCCCCCTCCTAGGGCTGGCCTCCTCCTCCCTTGCTCCTTTATATACGGGGGCATGGGGGCACCTCTAGACACACAAGTTGATCCTCGTGATCGTTTTCTTAGCTGTGTGCGGTGCCCCCCTCCACCATAATCCTTGATAATATTGTAGTGGTGCTTAGGCGAAGCCCTGCGACGGTAGAACATCAAGATCGTCACCACGCCGTCATGCTGACGGAACTCTTCCCCGACACTTTGCTGGATCGGAGTCCGGGGATCGTCATCGAGCTGAACGTGTGCTAGAACTCGGAGGTGCCATAGTTTCGGTGCTTGATCGGTCGGGCCATGAAGACGTACGACTACATCAACTGCGTTGTTATAATGCTTCCGCTGTCGGTCTACGAGGGTATGTAGACAACACTCTCCCCTCTCGTTGCTATGCATCACCATGATCTTGCGTGTGCGTAGGAAATTTTTTGAAACTACTACGTTCCCAACACCGCCCTCCCCGCGTGCCGCCACACCACCTCCTCTCTTGGACTCATGGCCTCCCACGATTCCTCCGGCACGACCCGCTCCAAACGCACCAACCCGTTCGGCACCCCGACCCCGTCGTCATCCGCGATCTCAACATCCTCGGTCGGGTTCCCGTCGTCCTCGATTATCTCACCTCCACCTATTATGCCTGGCAGATGTACTTCTCCCTTGTCTTCCGTGGGTACAATCTCCGGGATCACATTGATGGCTCCGTGGATTCCCGGTTCGTGGAGGACGATGAGGAGTGGATGTCCATCGACGCCACTCTCATCCATTGGTTCTACACCACCATCTCAAAGGACATCTTCCACACGGTGGTCTCCGCCGACAATGATGCTCACGCCATCTGGACCAAGCTCAACGGCCTCTTCACCGACAACGCGCTCCAGCGCAAGGTTTTCTTGCACTACGAGTTTTATGGGTCCCGGTAGCTCGATTCGTCTGTCGATGATTATTGCATGTGCCTCAAGAAGCTTGTTGACGAGCTTCGTGACCTCAGTGAGAAGGTCTCTGATGAGCTCCTTCTCAGCATACTCATCGCCGGCCTGAACAACGACTTCGGGAATGCCGCCTCCAACATCCCTCTCATCACCAACCCGACCTTCCCGAAGATCGTGGCGTACCTGAAGCTGGAGGAGAGGAGGATGCGGATGTCGCGTACACGGGCCACTCACACGGCCCTCACCACCGGTACCCACGACGGCGCGCAGCCTACCGCCCCGGTCCATCAGCCGCGGCCTGGACCGGGCCCCTTCCAGGCGCTGCCACCGCTCGGGTTTCCTTACCCACAGCAGCAGCAGGCTCCGCCGCCACCCCAAGCCGAGCGCCGCGGTGGTCGTCGTGGCTGCGGTGGCCACAAGAAATAGCAGCAGCCGCCGGCCGCCCAAGGCAGGGCGCCGCGCCACCTGCAGCAGCCGCTCCCGCCGGCACCCTGGAAGGACGGCCAGAACCCATGGACGGGGGTCGTTCACGCATACTCCATGCATGTCCCACGCGCTCCCGTCCCCGGTTTCTTCGGTGCCTGCCCGGCCTCTTATCAGGCGCTCCACGTGGCTCCTCAGCCGTACGCGTCCGTGCTGTCTTACGGCTCTTCCGCGGCCTATGGGCTGCCTTCGGCCGGTGGGTACCCACAGCTCCTCGCAGTGCCACCTCCACAGCCTCCGTCGTCGGCACCAGCACTCCCACCAGCACCTTGGGACCCCGTGCTTCTAGCGGCCCTCCACACAGCCCCCACGCCGCAACACTACACTGGCGGTGGCGACTGGTACATGGACACCGGAGCCACGGCTCACATGGCCGCCAACCCAGTAACCTTCTTGCCGCTCACCCTGTTCACACCGCTGCTTGCATTACCGTGGGTGACGGTTCTTCCATGCCCATTACTCATGTCGGTCATGCTGCTTTTCCATCTAACTCCATGCCATTATATCTTTCTAACGTACTTGTCTCTCCTGACATCATTAAAAACCTTGTTTCCGTCCGTTCTCTTACACGTGAAAATCCTGTTACCGTTGAATTTGACATGTTTGGCTTTTATGTTAAGGACGCCCATACCTGGATGGTGCTCCACCGATGTGACAGCCCCGACGAGCTCTACCCGGTCCACTCATCCACCTCCTCCGTTGCTGCACCTATGGCGCTTTCCGCCGGAGTGGACCTTTGGCATGCTCGTCTCGGTCATCCCAAAACCGCCACCCTTCGTCATATTCTTCAGAGTTTTTCCTTCACGTGTAATAAGATCGACGATCACACTTGTCATGCTTGTCGTCTCAGCAAACATGTCCGTCTTCCTTTTAGTACTTCATCGCATGTTGCATCATACCCGTTTGAGTTAATTCATAGTGATGTTTGGACCTCTCCTGTTGCAAGTAACACGGGCTATCTCTATTATCTTGTTATACTTGATGATTTTTCCCACTATGTGTGGACCTTCCTGTTGCGGCGAAACTCAGATGTTGTTGCCACTCTCACCGCTTTCTACTCTTATGTATCCACGCAGTTTGGGTGTCCCATCCATGTGTTGCAAACAGACAACGGGAAGGAGTTCGATAATCTTGTGATTCGCAACCTTCTCGCCACACACGGCACGATTTTTCGTCTCACATGCCCGTACACTTCGCAACAGAATGGCCGCGCTGAGCGCGTGCTTCGCACTCTTAATGACTACGTCCGCACGCTTCTCTTCCACGCCAACGTGCCACCACGTTTTTGGCCCGACGCGCTTGCCACCGCATCACTACTTATCAACATTCGTCCATGTCACACTCGCGGGTATTTTGCACCTCACCATATTTTGTTCGGCACACCACCCTCCTATGCTTAGCTCCGCATCTTCGGTTGCTTGTGCTACCCTAGCATCGCTTCCACTACTCCGCATAAGCTCGCATCAAGGTCCTTGTCCTGCATCTTTCTCGGCTACCCCCCCCCCCAACACCAAAGGATACCGCTCCTATGATCCTATCTCACATCGGGTGATCACTTCCCGACACGTTTATTTTGATGAGATGGTTTTTCCGTTTCAGCAGGTACCTTCGGATGTTGCGGCATTACCCGCTCCCGGTGACGGCCGCCCGCATGCTTCTCTTGGGCCGCCTCCCGGCTTTGAGGGTGCCTCCCGCGCCACGGGCCAAGTTTCTCCCCGTTTGGCTGCCTCAGGGGCCGCACCCCCCCCGGCGTCCCCGACGCCCCCGACGCCCTCGGTGTCCCTAGTGCCCCCGACGCCCTCGGCGTCCCGGGCGCCCACCACGCCATCGGCGTCCCTGGTGCCCGCGACGTCTCAGGCATCCCCGACCCCCTCTCGGCGTCCCCCGCGGCCTCATTGGCGGCTGGCTCTTCATCATCATCACCCGCCGCCGCCCCGGACCCGCTGCCCCGCCCGATGACTCGCTCTCGGGCTGGCACTCTTCGCCCGAGTATGCGGTATACTAGCGATGAGTACCTTCTCGCTGCTTCCATCTCTGAGACGTCCCCTCTCCCATCGTCAGCTCGAGCCGCCCTCCAGGATCCTCATTGGCTCGCTGTGATGCAGGAAGAGTTCAACGCTCTCTAGCGGAACCACACCTAGCAGCTCGTCCCTCGGCCGCCTTGTGCCAACATCATCACGGGCAAGTGGGTCTTTCGGCACAAGACTCGTCCGGATGGCACTCTTGAGTGATACAAAGCTCACTGGGTGGTTCTGTGCTTTCGGCAACGTGTGGGCGTAGACTTCACCGACACTTTTGCCCCGGTTGTTAAACCGGGCACGATCCGCACCGTGCTTCAGTTAGCCGTCTCCCGAGCTTGGCCTGTGCATCAGTTGGACGTTTCCAACGCCTTCTTGCATGACCACCTCGCTGAGCAGGTGTTCTGTGAGAAGCCCACCGGCTTTGTCGACGCCACGCATCCAAACCATGTGTGCTTGCTCTCCCGTTCTCTTTACGGGTTGAAGCAGACGCCTCGGGCCTGGTACCAGTGCATCGTTGCGTTCCTGCAGACGCTCGGATTTATATCCACTCGCTTCGATGCGTCCCTCTTCGTGTATCATCACAGAGTTGACACAGCCTTCTTCGTGTTTTATGTCGACGACATCATCCTGACGGCATCCGCTGCTGATCTCCTTCAGCGCCTCACTGCTCGCCTTCGCGACGAGTTTTCCCTCAAGGACTTGGGGCCTCTGCACTGCTTCCTTGGCATCGAGGTCGTCCGACGGCCAGATGGGTTCTTCCTGCATCAGCAGCGGTATGCTCATGAGATCCTTGATCGCACCGGCATGCTCAACTGCAAGCCCGCTCCCACACCCGTCGACACCAAGGCCAACGTGTCCGCTCTGGAGGGTTCTCCTGCATCCGATGTGGCCTTCTATTGCTCCATTGTGGGTGCGCTGCAGTACTTGACTCTGACGCACCCCGACCTGCAGTATGTCGTTCAGCATGCCTGTCTTCACATGCATGCTCCGCGCGACTCTCACTGGACCCTGGTGAAGCGTATCCTCCATTACATACGCGGCACCCCGTCCATGGGACTCACGCTGACGGCCTCCGCCTCCACCGACCTCGTCGCCTACTCTGATGCGGACTGGGCTGGCTGCCCGAACACACGCCGCTCCACCTCGGGGTACTGTGTCTACCTTGGGCCGTCGCTGATCTCGTGGTCATCCAAGCGACAGCCCACTGTCTCCCGCTCGAGTGTCGAGGCAGAGTATCGGGCAGTGGCTAACGCCGTTTCTGAATGCTCGTGGCTTCGTCAACTGCTCCAGGAGTTGCTTTGTGATGTTCACAAGGCCACGCTCATCTACTGCGACAACGTCTCCGCCGTATACCTCTCCGCCAACCCGGTCCACCATCGCCGAACGAAGCACATTGAGCTCGACATACACTTTGTTCGTGAGCAGGTGGCTCTTGGGCGCATCCGGGTCCTCCACGTCCCGATGGCGTAATAGTTCGCCGATGTCATGACAAAAGGACTGCCTACTTCTGTTTTTGAGGAGTTCAGGTCCAGTCTTTGCGTCTCCGGCTACGCTTCGACTGCGGGGGAGTGTTGAACATATGGTTTGTGCATGTATATTCTATACCTCGGCCCACCTCCTAGTCATTGTATAGTTGAGGTTGTGGCCCACTTTATACTCCATATATACGTGCACTATGCACCGATCAATACATCGAGTAGCATTGCCAAAACTCTCGTTTCCAGCAGAGAATATTTTGGTTTTGCATCGATTTTTCTATTTCTTTAGGCCTTGTTTGGTGGAGGAGGTTTGGGGAGGTTTGGAGGGAAATATCCTCGCAGGGTTCAAAATCCACAGAAATCCTTGTCAGCCCATTTGACACGTAGGGATTGAGTAGACTGATCCTCTCCAATCCCCGCGAATCCCCCTCAATCCATGTGGTACAGAAAACCCCCCAAGGCATCAGGGAACTGGACGCTTGTTATGCTGCTGCTGTTGTAGGAGGTTTAACCAAATAGAGGGGTTTATGAGGGGGAGGGATTAGTGGGGAATTGAGAGGATTGGGTGAAAGAGAGGGATTAACCAAATCCTCTCAGATCCCCTTCACCCTGAAGCTACAAAACCTCCCCTGTCAAACGAGGCCTAAGGGGCATTTTAGCATGATACACCCGTTCAGAAGCGGATGACCTGCAGTTGCAAATAAACAAGGAATCAAACGGCAGAGAGATGCCAATTACGATGACACTATATACATTGCTCTGGATCCACTGTTTGTGTCTGTCAAATAAACTTGATTGGATTGGGCCGAGCAGCTATATATTTAGGCGGCCACTTTTAACTATTCTATTCTCAAACCACTTGCCACTTACTTGTGTCCCATGAACGAACGGGCGAATTAACATAGGGATCGCACGCCGACAAATGCGTGCAATGATTTGACTGGTCAAATGCATGACATTTCGACACGTGTCCTGATTGTGACGCGGCACTATCATGACGGCCATGTACCCATGCGGTGGCGGTTAAAAATGTGCCGACATATGGCCGAAAGATACGCATGTCAGAGAGAGGGAGAGTATTTGCAATGGAGTCGCTGTAACTTTTAACATGCGAGTTCACCCGGAAAAAAAAACTTTTAACATGCGAGTGATATTCAGCGGCTCAGCGCAGGCAACCAGGCAGTGAAGCCATGTGCACGCAGGTGATCGCTCGATTCCAAACTAAAATAAAACTACCGTACACATTTGGCAATAGGGCATGGACCAAAGCTCTTTTCTGTTGTGTGAATTGACATTTGACCTAGCTAAGATAGGGTCCGCGAGTGAGTGCCAATTAAGGTTCAAACTCTCACTTGGATCAGTCCTAATGATTAAGGCACGGAATAATCAGGTCTGGTCAGAAGAGGGACAAAGTGACCAAATTGTCTACTTGTCCACTCTGCAAGTTTGGATAACATGTGCACACCCACCATCGTCGATGCACGGTGTAGATTCTACCCAAGGATTCAGTGACGGGATCTAATAATCTAAATACACCGGGATTCATAGAACTTGCACGGGACGTTCAGTTTGATGCATAAATTCGTAAAATACGTGTTTTTGGTCATCTAACTTGTCCTCTCATTCATATACGGTGCTTTCTATCGTATCCGGCTGTATCCCAGGCACATATGGCGTGCCAACATTGTGGGGGCTCATTTTCACTGTTTTTTTAATCCTTGCATTTTATTTATTTATGCAGAAAATTCTCATAAAATTAAAACCAAACTTTTCTGATCCCTTGCATTTTATCTACACGAACAATTCTCAAATGAAATTGAAAAGGCGGGTACATGCTGAGCTTCGAACTACTCGACAAACCTGATGTTTGGTGATTAGTACGCACAGTTAGCTCCATATTATATGGATAGTACAAAGAAAGTAGAAATTTAAACAGGAAAAGCTGTGCAAAAAAGGGATAGCCCGGGTTCAAACCTATGACCTCCTGGCTAGCTCGCCGCATGTGCAATTATAGAGATATACACAATTTATCTTTTGTATTTTTTTCTTTTTTCTATGTAAGAAAATAACTTATATTCTAGATAAACTTTTCAGACAAATCATTCAACTTTTCCCCGCAAAAAAATCATTAAAATTTTGTTTGAATTCGTATAATATTAAATTTGAAAAATCTAGATAGAAGAAATATATGTCAGAATGAATGTATATGATTTTTTTAGACAAATAAACTACTTTTTTGTTTAAATTCGAATAATTTTTAACTTAAACAATCTAGTGGAGAATGAATGCACGTATTTTTGGACAAATAGACGGAAATTGTTTTTGAATTCAAATAAATTTAATTTTTTTGAAATGCGTGAACATTTTTAAAATGCAACATACTTGTTTTAATTACACAAATAATTTTTAATTTTTAATTTTTTTAAAATATCACATACTTTTTTTACAACGTAGAACATTTTTGAAACGTCACAAACAACAAAATATAAGTTGTTTTCTTACATCATTTTATTCCTGCGGGAATTACACGAACATGTTTTTAGTTTTCGTTTATTCTTTTGTTGGGCTGAGCGAACATAGTATTAAAGAAAATTTTGTTTGTGAGTTTGATGTCAATTTATTCTTGGTCGAGTGGCTAGTGTAGTTATCTCTTAGTTTGGAGGACGTCGATTCTAGTCCCCTGGCGCTATTTTATTCGTCTTTCTTGAAAGAAACCGTGTGCCTTGATGTGCGTAATTAAATAAAAATCAAGGATGCTTTTTGCAAAAGAAAGATAATGCATGGCTGACCCAACACCTCACCACTCGCAGCCCCCGACATGTGGGCCGTATTCATGCTGACACGGCACGTGAGCACAAGATACGGCTGGACACGAAAGAAGTGACCGTATTTGCACGCATAGGCGTGTTATGTGACCGCAATGACGTATTTTACAACTTTTAGCACCAAACTGAACATCATATGCAAGTTATATGACTGCCATTGATATTACCTCTTCTTTGTACGCAGAACGACGGTGACCATTTAGTCGCTAAGACCAAACATATTTAATTTGTAATTTTTATGTGGATGAGCACAATTTAATTTTTCATCGCCACATATAACTTGCTGAGTTCAACCATCAATCAATGTTTTGGTGTTGAGATATGTTACCCGCTTTTCTAAGCCAACTTAGAGCCAGTTCTTTTGGGCCTCTTAAAAAATAAGCCGCCTCTCCCTAGCTTTTCCCATAAGCCGCCTCTTATATTCGTTGAGGCTTCTAAATTAGTTATGGGATAACTAATTTAGAAGTCTCAGAAAAATTAAAGGCGGCTTATTTTTTAAAACTGAGGAGAGGCAACTTATTTTATAAGCCACCCAAAGAATTGTCCTTTAATCTTCTAGGTACCTCGTGAAAAAAAAAACTTAATCTTCTAGGAGAACCATTTGGCGTATGCCGACCTGGGAAACACTAAACGGGTCAAACCGAGCACCATGGCACGTTCGTCCGCCATAATAGCTCACAACATCCCAAACCCGACTTATATCGAGCGGGGCAACACTAAACCGGATAGAGTACCAGGACGACGGGCAGTAGAGACCAAGAACCAACCTCCTATGACAGGGATCTCCTCGAAGAGAAGTGCATATTTCAAATCTTAACTTTTGCCTTAGTCTAATTTACAATCCCAAACTTCAATACCGCCTACATTACAACTGCTAACTCTTAAAACCGGCTAGATTCAACCGTCCCCTCCCGTTGACCAGTTTAGACCCGTTGATCATCCAGCCTGCATGTCTAGTCAGCAAACCACGTCAGCAAAAAAAATTCAAATTTTCCAGAAAAAGTATAAAAAAACTAAAAATCAAGGAAAACATAAAATATCTATTAAATAAAATATCTGTATAATATAAAAAACGTTGAAAATTTGGAAATTAAAAAAATGGTGTTGTTGTCTGAAAATCCTGAAAAATCTGTAAAATCAAAAAGAAAAAAAAGGTTTAGTGATCTTTTCTAAAAATTCTGAAAAAATGTTCAAACTTCTAAAACACAAAATTTTGAAATTATTTAAATCAAAGAAAATTCACAATCTTTTCCAGATGATTAGTATTGTTTTCTTGATCTTACAAAATCTGGGCAAAAAATTCTGACAAAAAATTGTTTTTTATTTTAATTTGGTGATTGATTATTTATTTATTTTTTATTTTTCAGAAAATATTAAATATTTTACATTTTTATTTCCCTAGATTTTTTATTTTATAGATTTGTTTTTGAAAATTTTGAACTTTTTGTTGATGTGGCTTGCTGATGGGATGGTTAACGGGTCAAAACCGGTCAATGGGGAGGGGAGGGTTGAAGCATGTCCAATTTTAAGAGTTCGAGGTTGTAATGTAGACGGTATTTAAGTTGAGTGTTAAAATATGCACTTCTCTCATCTCCTCATCACCCACCGAAAATTGCCGATCATACACCACCCTAGCAACAACACACAAGAGATGCCTAGATAACCCGACCCATCACAAACCAACAACCGAGTAAGCCCATGGCGACCAATCGCAGGAAAAATGCACACATAGGGGCAACAAAAAATGCACTACATAAATGTGGACCCGGAAGCCCACAGTCCACAGGTCATGGACCTTCGAACCGAAGCTACCGAGAAGGTGAGGCAAGGTAAAAACCGACCGAAAAGGAATACAGGCGTCAAGCAGGCAATGACACGGGGCGCAGACGGATCGGACGACATGGAGGATGCACGAGGACGCGGATGCCCCAAGAAGGCGGATAGTTCAATATCCTTTAAATGAGTAATGAATCAAGGCATGTTTTTGTGGCTCTGTTTCAAACGAAAAAATAACACTAATGAGGATAGCCATAGACAATCTCCCTTCGCTTACAATGGTTCGCAAATGTGGGGACTAGCATGTCAGATGCAAATTCCCTGCCGTTCCCATGGAAGAGGATTTATAGCACGCAGATGCGGGGCACGCATCCCTCTCTTACTTTTGGCTTTGGATTTTTCAATCTTTCATATCTTTTGAATCAAAAGTCAAAATTAAAGTTCGTTTACATATTCGTGTTTCTGGTGATAAGGGCTTTCAAACGAGACCCATTTTGATTACGTTTTGATGAGTTTTTTAAAATTCCCTTAAGTTTCAACTTTTGGAACTTGGTACGAGCGACCAACAAAATAATGAGTTTCAAATCATGCGTGTGACAAAATATTTCAACTTCTGAAACTCGGTACGAGCGACCGATAAAATCGTATGTTTTAGAACCTGTGACCGACAAAAACGTAAGTTCTAGAAATTGAAACTTAAAAAGTGCTCCTAATATAAAATCCTAATTGAACCACGAACAATTTTATGTTGTGGGATGCAAACCGTTTTCTGAACCAGAATAACATGTTCACTTTTTCTGAACCCGAATCTCGTCGACATTTTCATTTTTCGCTCTTTCACGAATTTGAACACACTAGTCAACAAACATCATAGATCTCCAAAAACCGAAAAAATTGCAACGAAGAGGACTAGCCTTACACATTGGTTGCCGCGGTACATACATTCCTGCAGCGCAGTGCTATGGAAGTGACTGGAGCAGCAAACTAATGGAAGCTGTTTGGCCGTGACACACTGTGTTATCTACAATCTTTCTTAGTCTACAAACCAAGGATGGCCATGGGAATTAAGGCACATCTCTTAGTTAACCTCTGTCTCCGTCTCTCGAAGCAGAGAAGAGATCAAACCGAGGCTAGTCCCGCCAGCACACGAGCATGGTGACGCACCGGCGCATGATGTAGAACCTGGCCCTCTGCTGCTTGGCCAGGCTCGCCAGCCGCCCCGGCACGGACCGGCCCGAGCCCCTCGACGCCCGGCCCTTCTTGACGCCCACCGGACTGCCGGTGGCCGCCGCCGGCGCCACCGCGGCCGACCTCCGGCTGCCCTTCTTGGACAGCTTCCACTTGTCGTCCATGCACATCTCCATCTCTTCTCTGTTTCTTCCGATCTCCCAATATGCAATGTGCTCTCTTCTCTCTGTTTTGGCTTTTGGTCGTTGAGGATGGTTGTTGGCGTGAGAGCCGGGTAACTTGGGTGCTACTTATAGTGGCCGAATGCCAATCCAAGGTGGATGAGGGGGTTGGATTTGATTGGAGAGGAGAGGAGATAGAGGTTGATTAAGTAAGTAGCTTAACTAAGACTATTGTTTGTGTGTCTGTTTGGTAGCGCATCTCTTTCAAAATAATTTATGGGACCGTGTCCCCTGGGGGCGATGGCCATCTCTTTCGGCGCCCACGCTCAAGTAGTTGCGGTGCAATTTTCTTAGGACCTTTGATTTGAACCGGAGCGTGCTGAACCTACAAAACTGTACTAGCATAAACTGAGCTGGGCAGGGTCCATCCATGATGATAAAAACTGGAGTACTAGCGACGGCTCTGTTTGTTGGGAACATGTAGCAGTAAACTTTGTAGGCGCGTCAGAGACGTTCGTGGGAGTTAACGGATCCACGTAGCATGCGACTGTATCATCTTGAATCGCCGAGCACGACCGGCCACCAGATCGAGTCAAACTCGCTCTCTCTCCAACACACGCCACGGAGCACGACAAGTCACCGTCCGTGTGATGGATCACGACGCGACGTAGTTAATCAACTAACAAGGAACACACTGCTATCTGTTGGAGCAGCAGCGAGTAAAGGCTCGAGCCCTCATGGGCACACAAAGCCCACATGGCTCCTAGCGACCGCGCACTAGCTAGCTACAATGGACACTGACAACGCGCGCGAGTCGAGAAAAGGCGTGCACAAACTCAGGTTTGATAGGTATCCAGCACTTAGCCAACCTCATCCATCGTTCAAAGCAAGACACTAATAGCATCAATAACCACGATTACCAAATCCGGCCCTATACGTTTGCAAAGACAGTGACCGGTGAGACCTTAAATTCTCACCCACACAGCCACGTATCTCATATCCAACACCCTATATCACATACTTCATATACAACATGATCTAATCTACGTAGATCAAACCGACATAGAAATCGGTAGTAAGAGCAACTCCAACGGGTCGACCCAAACGGACGGCGTTTTTGTCCGTTTTTTATCCGTTTGGGTCAGTCGCCCGCCCACCGTCCGCCCTCTTTTAATTTTGGGTCGGCAGTGTGCCCAACGGGCCGACCCATTTTTATGACCGCGCGTGTTTAATATCGTGCCGTCGCCCTGGTTTTGGCGCTCCAGCGCGCGAAAAAGGTTCGCGCGCGGAGGAAAGCGGCCTAGCGCGCGCTGGTTTTGTCGCTCCAGCGCGCGGGAAAGGTTCGCGCGCGCGTCGCGGCCGGCGCTCGCTATAAAGAATGCGCTCCCTCCATACTCTGTCGGCCGCCCACTCTCCCGGCCTCTGCGCCATCATGTCGATCCGCCGCCTGGGCGCTTTGAATTTTCGCGGAGTCCACGAGCGCCGCTCCAGTGCCTTCTCCCCCGAGATCTGATTTCGCGAGAAACGTCTCGTCCTTGGCACCTTCGACACCGCAGAGGAGGCGGCCCGCGCACACGACGCGGCGGCGTGGCGCCTCCTGATGCCTTGTCAGGATATGAATTTTCCCAACGTGTCGAGCCAGGGGGCGCAGGATCTGACGCCTCTCCCGCGGCTTTTCACCGACGAGGATCGTTGTGTCCACCGGAGGCGGCAGCGTCGCCTCGCCATCGCAGAGAAGGACGTGGAAGCCTTGGTGGTGTGGCGCGGAGGCTACCCGCAGGACATCGTCGACGAGCGCTAGTTCTACAAGCAATTGAGATCGGAGAGGGACGCAAGGAGTAGGGAGCGAGCCGCCTATCGGGAGGACAAGCGTTCGCGGAAGCAGGCAGCTCAATTGAAACTGAAGCTACGAGAAACTTCGGGTTGGGACTTTGAAGACGAGCAGCTTGCTGACGCCTACCTTCAAACGTCGGAGGAGGACATTACCGAGTCGGAGTCAGAAAGCGACGAGTAGTGGTCTTTTTCTTTTATCTTGTGTACGCTAGAACTATCTATATATCCATTTTAATCTGAAAAAATGGCCGGCGGCGTCGGCGACGTAGCAGGCGGGCGAGTGTGTGAATCCAATGTGCCACCGACCAGCGGGCCCGGTGAGGAAAGAGGGCGAGCGCGCGCGCGTCCGTCTTGTGTCCGCGCCGACGCAAATCAGGCTCAAAAATGGGCCGGAAATGGGTCGGCAGGCGGACAAAAGCGGACGCGCGTCCGTTTGGGTCGACGCGTTGGGCCGGCTTTTTTGTCTGCGTCAACCCAAACGGACGGTCGCGGACGAAATGGGTCGCCCCATTGAAGTTGCTCTAAACGAACACCAAAAATGGGCAGCAAATGGACACCCAAATCTACTTTACATCGTCCAAAAGATCACCACAGTTCTTCACCGGACTGGTTCTAAACTAAAACAATTAAAAAAGATAATAGTAAACAGAGGAGGAGGGTCTTCACCACTTCCTCACCAGCCCTTTGCCCTTCCGGTCGCTGGCGCAGTTGTAGGCGTCCGCGACAGGTGGTGGATCTCGGATTCTTCGGAGTCAGAGCCGTGGTGGTCTTCATCGTCCCAGGAGGAATCAGAGATGACGATGAGCCCCTTCATCCACCGAACGTCCTGGTCCTGCTGCTGCTTGAGCTTGGCCACCCAAGCCACTGCGTCCACCGCCTCGCGCTCCAACTGCTCAATGGCTACCCGGAGCGCCTTGGCATTCTTCCCCCGGAGCCGGCGGACGTCCGTCTCCGCCGTCATAAGCGAACGGCGGTAGACCCAAGCGATGAGCCTCCCCTCCTCATCGGGCACCGCCGGCAACCCACGGCAGCGGAAGAAGAATTGCTCTGCCGCATCCCACTCCCTTGTCCGCTGCCTTTCATGGTGGACGGTGCACCCCTCCGATTCTAACTTGCGCATCCGTGGGGCCGGTGGAGCGGACACTAGAGGCCAGTGGGGGAGGTGGATGACAGAGGGGCGGTACGAACTGCACAACCCTCGTGGAGCTGCCCGTGGGCCTGGAGGGGCTAGCTCTGGTGTCCGCGCTACGCCAGCGGGGGATCGGCGACAAGGTAGATTTAGAACTGCCCCTCCCCCCTCCCGTGTCCACCTTCGACCACTCCAGTGCAATGCGGAGGGTCAGGTCCTCGTAGACATCAAGGTCGGAGTCGGAGCAGCTGCCGGTGCTCGACATGCTCACCGAAGTCGTCAGATTGGATCGAATGAGGGGAGAAATTGGAGGAGGGGAGAAGAAGAGATGGAACAAGAGCGAAGTGAGCTAGGGTTTCAGATTGGGAATTTTATGGGGATGGAGTGTGGTCAGGGCTGGGCTGACGTGGCGGACGGGCCTGGGCCACCCCATATCTGAAGGAAATATGCCCTAGCGGCAATAATAAAATTGTTATTTATATTTCCTTATATCATGATAAATGTTTATTATTCATACTAGAATTGTATGAACCGGAAACTTAGTACATGTTTGAATACATAGACAAACAGAGTGTCCCTAGTATGCCTCTACTTGACTAGCTCGTTAATCAAAGATGGTTAAGTTTCCTAGCCATGGACATGCGTTGTCATTTGATGAACGGGATCACATCATTAGAGAATGATGTGATGGACAAGACCCATTTGTTAGCTTAGCATAATGATCGTTTAGTTTGTTGTTATTGCTTTCTCCATAACTTATACATGTTCCTATGACTATGAGATCATGCAACTCCCGAATATCGAAGGAACACCTTGTGTGCTATCAAACGTCACAACGTAACTAGGTGATTATAAAGATGCTCTACAGGTGTCTCCGATGGTGTTTGTTGAGTTGGCATAGATCAAGATTAGGATTTGTCACTCCCTGTATCGGAGAGGTATCTCTGGGCCCTCTCGGTAATGCACATCACTATAAGCCTTGCAAGCAATGTGACTAATGAGTTAGTTACGGGATGTTGCATTACGGAACGAGTAAAGAGACTTGCCGGTAATGAGATTGAACTAGGTATTGAGATACCGACGATCGAATCTGGGGCAAATAACATACCGATGACAAAGGGAACAACATATATCGTTATGCGGTCTGACCGATAAAGATCTTCGTAGAATATGTAGGAACCAATATGAGCATCCAGGTTGCGCTATTGGTTATTGACTGGAGATGATTCTCGGTCATGTCTACATAGTTCTCGAACCCGTAGGGTCCGCACGCTTAACGTTCTATGACGATTTGTATTATGAGTTATGTGATTTGATGACCAAAGTTTGTTCGGAGTCCCTGATGAGACCGGGGACATGACGAGGAGTCTCGAAATGGTCGATACGTAAAGATCGATATATTGGAAGGCTATATTCGGACATAAAAAAGGTTCCGAGTGATTCGGGTATTTTTTGAAGTACCGGAGAGTTACGGGAATTCGTATTGGGCCTTAATGGGCCATACGGTAAAGGAGAGAAAGGCCTCAAGGGTGGCCGCACCCCTTCCCCATGGACTGGTCCGAATTCGACTAGGGAAAGGGGGCGCCCCCTTCCTTCCTTCTCCTTCTCCCTTTCCTTTTTCCTATTCCATGTGGGAGGTGAATCCTACTAGGACTAGGGAGTCCTAGTAGGACTCCACACTTTGGACGCGCCCTATGAGGGCCGCCCTCCTCCTCCCTCAATCCTTTATGTACATGTCCAGGGGGAACCCCATAGACACACAAGTTGATTATTGATCTCTTAGCTGTGTGCGGTGCCCCCCCTCCACCATAATCCACCTCGGTCATATCGTAGCGGTGCTTAGGGGAAGCCTTGTTCCGGTAGCTTCATCATCACCGTCATCACGCCGTCGTGCTGAAGAAGCTCTCCCTCGACACTTTGCTAGATCGTGAGTTCGTGGGACGTCACTGAGCCGAACGTGTGCAGATCGCGAAGGTGCCGTACTTTTGGTACTAGGATCGGTCGATCGTGAAGACGTATGACTACATCAACTGCGTTGTCATAACGCTTCCTCTTACGGTCTATGAGGGTACATGGACAACAGTCTCCCCTCTCGTTGCTATGCATCACCATGATCTTGCGTGTGCGTAGGAAAATTTTGAAATTACTGCGTTCCCCAACAGTGGTATCAGAGTCAGGTTTATGCGTAGATGTTATATGCACGAGTAGAACACAAAGGAGTTGTGGGCGCGGTTATATACATATTGCTTGCCATCACTAGTTGATTCTTGATTCGGCGGTATTGTTAGATGAAGCGGCCCAGACCGAAATTACGCGTACGCTTACGCGAGACTGGTTCTACCGACATGCTTCACACACAGGTGGCTGGTAGGTGTCAGTTTCTCCAACTTTAGTTGAATCGGATTCAATGAACAGGGTCTTTCTGAAGATCAAAAATCAATCACTATACCACGTTGTGGTTTTTTGATGCGTAGGTAAGAACGGTTCTTGCTCAGCCCGTAGCAGCCACGTAAAACTTGCAACAACAAAGTAGAGGACGTCTAACTTGTTTTTGCAGCGCATGTTGTGATGTGATATGGTCAAGACATGATGAGATATAAATTGTTGTATGAGATGATCATGTTTTGTTAAAGTTATCGGCAATTGATAGGAGCCTTATGGTTGTCTTTTTATTGCATCAGATGCAAGCGTCATATAATTGCTTTACTTTATCGCTATGCTATAGCAATAGTTGCAAAAGCAATAGTTGGTGAGACTACCATGTGATGACATGTTGATAGAGATCAAGATGATGGAGATCATGGTGTCATGCCAGTGACGATAGAGATCATGACGGTGTTTTGGAGATGGAGATCAAAGGCACAAGATGATGATGACCATATCATGTCACATATTTTGATTGCATGTGATGTTTATCCTTTATGTATCTTATTTTGCTTAGTTCGGCGGTATCATTAT
This sequence comes from Triticum urartu, assembly GCF_003073215.2. NCBI lineage: Eukaryota > Viridiplantae > Streptophyta > Magnoliopsida > Poales > Poaceae > Triticum > Triticum urartu. Next base: position 103,791,874 of record NC_053026.1, on the reverse strand, counting down.
AAGATGATCTCTCACTAAATTTCAAGGTATAAGTGTTCTCCCTGAGTATGCACCGTTGTGACAGTTCATCGTGCCAAGACACCACGTGATGATCGGGTGTGATAAGCTCTACGTTCGCATACAATGGGTGCAAACCAGTTTTGCACACGCGGAATACTCGGGTTAAACTTGACAAGCCTAGCATATCCAGATATGGCCTCGGAACACTGGAGACCAAAAGGTCAAGCATGAATCATATAGTAGATATGATCAACATAGTGATGTTCACCATTGAAAACTACTCCATCTCACGTGATGATCGAACATGGTTTAGTTGATTTGGATCACGTGATCATTTAGATGACTAGAGGGATGTCTATCTAAGTGGGAGTTCTTAAGTAATATGATTAATTGAACTTTAATTTATCATGAACTTAGTCCTGATAGTTGATGTCTACTACACAACCTTCTTCTTGTAGACGTTGTTGGGCTTCCAAGTTCAGAGGTTTGTAGGACAGTAGCAAATTTTCCTCAAGTTGATGACCTAAGGTTTATCAATCCATGGGAGGCGTAGGATGAAGATGGTCTCTCTCAAGAAACCCTGCAACCAAATAACAAAGAGTCTCTTGTGTCCCCAACACACCCAATACAATGGTAAATTGTATAGGTGCACTAGTTCGGCGAAGAGATGGTGATACAAGTGCAATATGGATAGTATATAATGGTTTTTGTAATCTGAAAATATAAAAACAGCAAGGTAGTAAGTGGTAAAAGTGAGCGTAAACGGTATTGCAATGCTAGGAAACAAGGCCTAGGGTTCATAATTTCACTAGTGTAAGTCCTCTCAACAATAATAACATAATTGGATCATATAACTATCCCTCAACATGCAACAAAGAGTCACTCCAAAGTCACTAATAGCGGAGAACAAACGAAGAGATAATTGTAGGGTACGAAACCACCTCAAAGTTATCCTTTCTGATTGATCTATACAAGAGTCCGTAGTAAAATAACATGAAGCTATTCTTTCCGTTCAATCTATCCTAGAGTCCGTACTAGAATAACACCTTAAGACACAAATCAACCAAAACCCTAATGTCACCTAGGTACTCCAATGTCACCTCTAGTATCCGTGGGTATGATTATACGATATGCATCACACAATCTAATCACACAATCTCAGATTCATCTATTCAACCAACACAAAGAACTTCAAAGAGTGCCCCAAAGTTTCTACCGGAGAGTCAAGACGAAAACATGTGCCAACCCCTATGCATAAGTTCACAAGGTCACGGAACTCGCAAGTTGATCACCAAAACATACATCAAGTGGATCACGTGATATCCCATTGTCACCATAGATAAGCACATGCAAGACATACATCAAGTGTTCTCAAATCCTTAAGGACTCAATCCTATAAGATAACTTCAAAGGGAAAACTCAATTCATCAGAAGAGAGTAGAGGGGGAGAAACATCATAAGATCCAAATATAATAGCAAAGCTCGTGATACATCAAGATCGTGCCGACTCAAGAACATGAGAGAGAGAGATCAAACACATAGCTACTGGTACATACCCTCAGCCCCGAGGGTGAACTACTCCCTCCTTGTCATGGAGAGTGCCGGGATGATGAAGATGGCCACCGGAGAGGGATTCCCCCCTTTGGCAGGGTGCCGGAACGGGTCTAGATTGGTTTTTGGTGGCTATGGAGGCTTCTGGAGGTGGAACTCCCGATCTAGGTTATTTTCTGGAGGTTTCTGTATTTATAGGAATTTTTGGCGTCGGACTCACGTCAAGAAGGTTCCCGACTCGTCCACGAGGCAGGCCCACACGCCTGGGGGGGGGTCGCCCCGCACCCTCGTGGATGCCCCAGGACTCTTCTGGCCCAACTCTTTTACTCCGGGGTCTTCTTTTGGTCCATAAAAAATCGTCAAAAATTGGCACGTCAATTGGACTCCGTTTGATATTCCTTTTCTGTAAAACTCAAAAACAAGGAAAAACAGAAACTGGCACTGGGCTCTAGGTTAATAGGTTAGTCCCAAAAATCATATAAAATAGCATATAAATGCATATAAAACATCCAAGGTTGATAGTATAATAGCATGGAACAATCAAAAATTATAGATACGTTGGAGACGTATCAATAGTATTTGCATATCTATGTTGTAGATCAATTGCTCGCGTATAGCTTCCCCGTTTTAATTTTTGATATGTTCCTAGAGAAAAAGATGTTGAAAGATGTTAGTAGCAATGATGCAGGCTAGCTCTGTGATCTAATGATTATCCTCATTGTTGCACAGAAAAATTGCGTCCTTGATGCACCGCTAGGTGACAGACCTATTGCAGGAGCAGATGCAGACGTTATGAACGTTTGGCAAAGCTCGGTATGATGACTACTTGATAGTTTAGTGCACCATGCTTTACGACTTAGAACCAGGACTTCAAAAATGTTTTTGAATGCCATAGAGCATATAAGATGTTCTAAGATTTGAAATTGATATTTCATACCCATACCCGTGTCGAGAGGTAGGAGACCTCTGACTGTACTTTGCCTACAAAATGGAGGAGAATAGCTCAACCAGTGAGCATGTGCTCAGATTGTCTGGGTACTAAAATTGCTTGAATCAAGTGGGAGTTAATCTTGCATATAAGATAGTAATTGGCAAAGTTCTCTAGTCACTATCACCAAGTTATTAGAACTTAGTGATGAACTATAATATGCAAGGGATAACGAAAATAATTCCCAAGCTCTTCGCGATGCTGAAATCGGCGAAGGTAGAAATCAAGAAATAACATCAAGTGTTGATGGTTAAAAAGACCACTAATTTCAAGAAAAAGGGCAAATGGAAAGAAAGAGGAACTTCAAAGAAGAATAGCAAGCAAGTTGCTGCTCCCATGAAGAAGCTCAAAGCTAGACCCAAGCCTGGAACCGAGTGCTTCTACTGCAAAGGAAATGGTCACTGGAAGTGGAACTGCCCTAGATACTTGGCGGATAAGAAGGATGGCAAGGTGAACATAAGTATATATTTGATATACATGTTATTGATGTGTACTTTACTAGTGTTTATAACAACACCTCAGTATTTGATACTAGTTCAATTACTAAGAGTAGTTACCGGGAGTTGCAAAATAAACAGAGACTAGTTAAGGGCGAGGTGATGATGTGTGTTGGAAGTGATTCCAATGTTGATAAGATCACCATCGCACACTCTCTTTACCTTCAGGATTAGTGTTGAACCTAAAATAAATGTTATTTGGTGTTTGCATTGAGCATGAATATAGTTGGATCATGTTTATTGCAATACGATTATTTATTTAAGTCAAAGAATAATTGTTGTTCTATTTACATGAATAAAACCTTCCATGGTCATACACTCAATATAAATGGTTTATTGAATCTCGATCGTAGTGATACACATATTCCTAATATTGAAGCTAAAAGATGCAAAGTTAATAATGATAGTGCAACTTATATGTGGAACTGCCGTTTGGTCATATTGGTGTAAAGCGCATGAAGAAACTCCATGCGAATGGACTTTTGGAATCACTTGATTATGAATCATTTGATGCTTGCGAACCATGCCTCATGGGCAAGATGACTAAGACTCCGTTCTCCGAAACAATGGAGCGAGCAACTGACTTATTGGAAAAAATACATACTGATGTATGCAGTCCGATGAGAGTTGAGGCTCGTGGCGGGTATCATTATTTTTCGACCTTCACAGATGATTTGAGTAGATATAGGTATATCTAATTGATGAAACATAAGTCTGAAACATTTGAAAAGTTCAAAGAATTTTATAGTGAAGTAGAAAATCATCGTAACAAGAAAATAAAGTTTCTACGATCTGACCGTGGAAGTGAATATTTGAGTTATGAGTTTGGTCTTCATTTGAAACAATGTGGAATAGTTTCGCAACTCACGCCACCTGGAACACCACAGCATAATGGTGTGTCTGAACATTGTAAACGTACTTTATTGGATATGGTGTGATCTATGATGTCTCTTACCGATTTACCACTATCGTTTTGGGGTTATGCATTAGAGACAGCTGCATTCACGTTAAATAGGGCGCCATCTAAATCCGTTGAGATGACAGCGTATGAACTATGGTTTGGCAAGAAACCAAAGCTGTCGTTTCTTTAAGTTTGGGGTTGCGATGCTTATTTGAAAAAGTTTCAAACTGATAAGCTCGAACCCAAATCGAAGAAATGCGTCTTCATAGGTATTAAGACTTGCATTACGGATTTGTATTACGGAACTAGGTATTTTACAGCATATTGAGACTTGCATTATGGAACAAGTAAAGAGACTTGCCGGTAACGAGATTGAACTAGGTATTGAGATACCGACAGTCGAATGTCGGGCAAGTAACATACCGATGACAAAGGGAACAATGTACATCGTTATGCGGTTTGACCGATAAAGATCTTCGTAGAATATGTAGGAACCAATATGAGCATCCAGGTTCCTCTATTGGTTATTGACTGGAGATGAGTCTCGGTCATGTCTACATAGTTCTCGAACCCGTAGGGTCCGCACGCTTAACGTTCTGTGACGATTTGTATTATGAGTTATGTGATTTGATGACCGAAGTTTTTTTGGAGTCCCGTATGAGATCGGGGACATGACGAGGAGTCTCAAAATGGTCAAGACGTAAAGATCGATGTATTGGAAGGCTATATTCGGACATCGGAAAGGTTCCGAGTGATTCGGGTATTTTTCGGAGTACCGGGGAGTTACGAGAATTCGTATTGGGCCTTAATGGGCCATACGGAAAAGGAGAGAAAGGCCTCAAGGGTGGCCGCGCCCCTTCCCCATGAACTGGTCCGAATTGGACTAGGGAAAGGGGACGCCCCCTTCCTTCCTTCTCCTTCTCCCTTTCGTTTTTCCTATTCCATGTGGGAGGTGGAATCCTACTAGGACTAGGGAGTCCTAGTAGGACTCCACACTTTGGGCGCGCTGATAACCCATAAGTATAGGGGATCACAACAGTTTTCGAGGGTAAAGTATTCAACCCAAATTTATTGATTCGACACAAGGGGAGACAAAGAATACTATCAAGTATTAGCTGATGAGTTGTCAATTCAACCACACCAGGAAACTTAGTATCTGCAGCAAAGTATTTAGTAGCAAGGTAATATGATAGTAGTGGTAACGGTAGCAAAAGGTAACGGTAGTAAAAGTAATGTTTTTGGTATTTTGTAGTGATGATAGCAATAGAAACAGGAAAGTAAATAAGCGAAAAACAATTAATGGAAAGCTCGTAGGCAATGGATCGTTGATGGGGAATTATGCCGGATGCGGTTCATCATGTAACAGTCATAACCAAGGGTGACACAGAACTAGCTCCAGTTCATTGATATAATGTAGGCATGTATTCCGAATATAGTCATACGTGCGTATGGAAAAGAACTTGCATGACATCTTTTGTCCTACCCTCCCATGGCAGCGGGGTCCTTACGGAAACTAAGGGATATTAAGGCCTCCTTTTAATAGAGTACCGGAACAAAGCATTAACACATAGTGAATACATGAACTCCTCAAACTACGGTCATCACCGGTAAGTATCTCGATTATTGTCCCTTCGGGGTTAACGGATCATAACACATAATAGGTGACTGTAGACTTGCAAGATAGGATCAAGAAGACTCATATATTGATGAAAACATAATAGGTTCAGATCTGAAATCATGGCACTCGGGCCCTAGTGACAAGCATTAAGCATAGCAAACTCATAGCAACATCAATCTCAGAACATAGTGGATACTAGGGATCAAACCCTAACAAAACTAACTCGATTACATGATAGATCCCATCAAACCCATCACCGTCCAGCAAGCCTATGATGGAATTACTCACGCACGACGGTGAGCATCATGAAATTGGTGATGGAGGATGGTTGATGATGACGATGGCGACGGATTCCCCTCTCCGGAGCCCCGAACGGACTCCAGATTAGCCCTCCCGAGAGGTTTTAGGGCTTGGCGGTGGCTCCGTATCGTAAAACGCGATGAATTATTCTCTCTGTTTTTTCTCCCCGAAACACAATATATAGAGTTGGAGTTGGAGTCGGAGAGGCACCAGAGGGCCCATGAGGTAGGGGGCGCGCCCCCACCCTCGTGGACAGGTGGTGGGCCCCCTGGCCTTCATCTTTTGCAGGTATTTTTTATATTTTCCAAAAAGTTTCTCCGTGAAGTTTCAGGTCATTCCAAGAACGTTTGTTTCTGCACATAAATAACATGGTAATTCTGCTGAAAACAGCGTCAGTCCGGGTTAGTTCCATTCAAATCATGCAAGTTAGAGTCCAAAACAAGGGCAAAAGTGTTTGGAAAAGTAGATACAACGGAGACGTATCAACTCCCCCAAGCTTAAACCTTTGCTTGTCCTCAAGCAATTCAGTTGACAAACTGAAAGTGATAAAGAAAAACGTTTACAAACTCTGTTTGCTCTTGTTGTTGTAAATATGTAAAGCCAGCATTAAAGTTTTCAGCAAAGATTATAACTAACCACATCCGCAATAACGCCTAGGTCTCAAGTTTACTCATATCAATGGCATAATCAACTAGCGAGCAATAATAATAAATCTCGGATGACAACACTTTCTCAAAACAATCATAATATGATATAACAAGATGGCATCTCGCTAGCCTTTTATGAGACCGCAAAACATAAATGCAGAGCACCTTTAAAGACCAAGGATCATTGTAATTCAAGGTAAAAGAGATCCAGTCAAGTCATACTCAATGTAAACTAACAGTAATGAATGCAAATGACAGTGGTGCTCTCCAACTGGTGCTTTTTAATAAGAGGATGATGACTCAGCATAAAAGTAAATAGATAGGCCCTTCGCAGAGGGAAGCAGGGATTTGTAGAGGTGCCAGAGCTCGGTTTTGAAACAGAGGTGAATAATATTTTGAGCGGTATACTTTCATTGTCAACATAACAACCAAGAGATGGCAATATCTTCCATGCTACACACATTATAGGCGGTTCCCAAACAGAATGGTAAAGTTTATACTCCCCCTTCCACCAACAAGCATCAATCCATGGCTTGCTCGAAACAACGAGTGCCTCCAACTAACAAGAGTCCCAGGGGAAGTTTTGTTTGCAATTATTTTGATTTAGTTTGCATAAAGCATGTGACTGGGCATCCCGGTGACCAACCATTTATCTCATGAGTGAGGAGCGGAGTCCACTCCTCTTGAGAATAACCCGCCTAACATGGAAGATACAGACAGCCCTAGTTGATACATGAGCTATTCGAGCATACAAAACAAGATATTTATTTGAAGGTTTAGAGTTTGGCACATACAAATTTACTTGTAACGGTAGGTAGATATCATATATAGGTAGGTATAGTGGACTCATGTGGAATAACTTTGGGGTTTAAAGGATTGGATGCACAAGCAGTATTCCCACTTAGTACAGGTGAAGGCTAGCAAAAGACTGGGAAGCGACTAGCTAGAGAGCGACAACAGTCATGAACATGCATTAAAATTAATCAACACCGAATGCAAGCATGAGTAGGATATAATCCACCATGAACATAAATGTCGTGAAGGCTATGTTGATTTTGTTTCAACTACATGCGTGAACATGCGCCAAGTCAAGTTACTTAAATCATTCATAGGAGGATACCACCCTATCATACCACATCATAACCATTTCAATAGCATGTTGGCACGCAAGGTAAACCATTATAACTCATAGCTAATCAAGCATGGCACAAGAACTATGATCTCTAGTTGTCATTGCAAACATGTTTATTCATAATAGGCTGAATCAGGAACGATGAACTAATCATATTTACAAAAAACAAAAGAGGTCGAGTTCATACGAGCCTTTCTCATCTCAGTCAGTCCATCATATATCGTCATAATTTCCTTTCACATGCACGATCGAATGATGTGAATAATAATAATAGTGCGCGTGCATTGGACTAAGCTGGAATCTGCAAGCATTCAATAAATAGGAGAAGACAAGGCAATATGGGCTCTTTTGTTAGATCAACAATAATGCATATAAGAGCCACTTCAACAATTTAATCATGGTCTTCTCCTATCGACCCCCAAAGAAAAGAAAAGAAATAATACTATTTACACGGGAGAGCTCCCAACAAGTAAAAGAAGAACAAGAAATATTTTTGGGTTTTCTTTTTAATTACTACTACAAGCATGGAAATTAAAACTAGCTAAAAGCTACAACTATTTTTTTTGTTTTTCTTAAGGTTTATTAAACACACAAGAAGAAAGCATAAAAAGGAAAATAAACTAGCATGGATGATACAATGAAAAAGTATGAGCACCGACATCTAACAATGAGTGTGTGAACATAAATGTAATGTCGGTGATAAATACGTACTCCCCCAAGCTTAGGCTTTTGGCCTAAGTTGGTATATGGCCACGGCTGGCCTGGCGGATATCCATAATAATAGTTGGGGTCGTACTGCGATGCAGCGGCTATCGCCTGCTGAGCTGCAGCGTGGCGACGAGCGGCCTCCGCTATCCTCTCGTACTCATCTGCCTCCTCTCTAGTAATAGTATATCTTCTTTTTGCCTGATGATCAAAGAAGGCAGGATCAGGGAGAGTAATATGGACAGCACGGCGTCTGTCAAAGATTAGTCGATACTGGAGAGGTGATTCATTCCTCTCGACAAACTGGTGGTGAACCATATCATTAAAGTCTAGGTAAGCAGGAGGTAATTCAATATCATCTTCGCGTATGGCTATACCAAGAAAATTAGCTATGCAGGTTGCATAAATTCCTCCAAAGAAATCTCCATTAAATCTATTAAGATGCAACCTACGTGCAACAATGGCTCCCAAATTATAAGATTTATCTCCTAACACAGCACTCCTAAGAATACTGAGGTCAGGTACACACATGTGACATGCCTCATATTTACCATTAATGCATCTACCTATGAAGAGAGCAAAATAATGTATAGCAGGAAAGTGAATGCTCCCTATGGTGGCTTGTGTTATATCTCTAGATTCTCCCGCAGTTATGCTAGCAAGAAAATCTCTAAATTCAGATTTGCGAGGATCCCTTATACTACCCCATTGTGGAAGTTTGCAAGCAGTGGTAAAATCCTCTAAGTCCATTGTATAAGAATTTTCATAAAGATCAAACAGAACAGTTGGAGAATTACGTGAAGATGAAAATTCAAACCTCCTCACAAAGGTACTAGTGAGATTGTGATACTGACTGCACTTCTCTTCCTCGAAGCTCACAAGATCGGCGTTACGCAAATATGCGTTGAATTCTTCCTTAATTCCTGCTCGATCCATAAAATTTTCAGAAGGCCACTCACAAGGATGCACTGGAGCGTCTCTTGGTGGCTCTTCATCAGCATCACGCATTGCAAGCCTGGGTCCTTGCTTCCTTGAGGAACCACCTTGGAACATTTTCCTAAGCATTTTTCTTCCTCTTAAAAATTCTGAATTTTTTTAGTAACTTCAAAATAAAAGTGAACCAAACTTAATAATATTGATAGCAACTACTCCTACAAGTGCCTAAGGCCTATATCATGCATCAAAACTACTTTTGACCATATAAATTTGGCATGCAAGCTCAGGAACAGGGTCACCTAAGCAGCAAAAATTTGCAATGAATAAAGCACTAGAACAAAAACTAATTGGACCAATGCAGGAGTCACATACCAAAGAACAATCTCCCCAAGCAGTTTTGTGAGAGGTGCTTTGAGCAAGGAGATCGAAAATGGTAGCAAAATGAGCTTGGACTCGGGTTTGAGCTGGATATTCATGTTTGGGGGAGGAAGAAGGAGTGTGTGGGTGAAAGGATAAGTGGAGGAGGGCCACCGTGGGCCCACGAGGCAGGGGCGCGCCCAGGGGGTAGGGTGCGCCCTCCACCCTCGTGGGCAGGTGGTTGAGCCCCCTGCTGTGTTCTCAGTGCCAAGTATTCTCAAATATTCTAGAAAAAAATCATATTTAAATTTCAGGGCATTTGGAGAACTTTTATTTTCGGGTTATTTTTATATTGCACGGATAATCAGATAACAGACAGAAAAATATTTATTTTTATTTTATTTAATATAAATAATAGAAAGTAAAAGTGGGGTACAGAAGGTTATGCTTTCTAGTTTCATCCATCCCATGCTCATCAAAAGGAATCCACTAACAAGGTTGGTCAAGTCTTGTTAACAAACTCATTCCGAATAACATGGAACCGGAGAAATTTCGAATAACACTATGTTACCTCAACGGGGATATGCACATCCCCAATAATAAGAATATCATATTTCTTCTTGATAGTAGGAAGAGGAAATTCAAAACCTCCAAATATAATCGATGGAATCTTTCCAATAGAGTTGATACTGTGGACTTGAGGTTGTTTCCTCGGAAAATGTACCGTATGCTCATTACCATTAACATGAAAAGTGACATTACCTTTAGTGCAATCAATGAAAGCCCCTGCAGTATTCAAAAAGGGTCTTCCAAGAATAATAGACATACTATCGTCCTCGGGAATATCAAGAATAAAAAAGTCTGTTAAAATAGTAACGTTCGCAACTACAACAGGCACATCCTCACAAATACCGACAGGTATAGCAGTTGATTTATCAGCCATTTGCAAAGATATTTCAGTAGGTGTCAACTTATTCAAATCTAGTCTATGATATAAAGAGAGAGGCATAACACTAACACCGGCTCCAAGATCACATAAAGCAGTTTTAACATAGTTTCTTTTAATGGAGCATGGTATAGTGGGTACACCGGGATCTCCTAGTTTCTTTGGTATTCCACCCTTAAAAGTATAATTAGCAAGCATGGTGGAAATTTCAGCTTCCGGTATCTTTCTTTTATTTGTAACAATTTATTTCATATACTTAGCATAAGGATTCATTTTAAGCATATCAGTTAATCGCATACGCAAAAAGATAGGTCTAATCATTTCAGCAAAGCGCTCAAAATCCTCATCATCCTTTTTCTTGGATGGTTTGGAAGGAAAAGGCATGGGTTTCTGAACCCAAGGATCTCTTTCCTTACCGTGTTTCCTAGCAACAAAGTCTTCCTTATCATAGCGTTGATTCTTTGATTGTGGATTATCAAGATCAACAACAGGTTCAATTTCTACATCATTATCATTACTAGGTTGAGCATCATCATGAACATTATCATTAGCATTATTACTAGTTTCAGGTTCATTACCAGATTGAGTTTCAGCATCAGAAATAGAAATATCATTTGGATTCTCAGGTGTTTCAGTAATAGGTTCACTAGAAGCATGCCAAGTCCTATCATTTTTCTTTTTCTTCCTTTTAGAAGGACTAGGTGCATCTACATTATTTCTCTGAGAATGTTGCTCAATTCTCTTAGGGTGGCCTTCAGGATACAAAGGTTCCTGAGTCATTTTACCACCTCTAGTCATAACTCTAACAACATTATCATTATCCTTACTATTCAATTCATTGAGCAAATCATTTTGAGCTTTAAGTACTTGTTCTACTTGAGTGGTAACCATAGAAGCATGTTTACTAATAAGTTTAAGTTCACCTTTGACATTAGCCATATAATCACCCAAGTGTTCAAGCATGTTTGAATTGTATTTCAATTGTCTACCAAAATAAGCATTAAAGTCTTCTTGCTTAGCCATAAATTTATCAAACTCATCTAAGCATGGGCTAGCAAACTTAGTAAATGGGATTTCAACTTTATCATATCTATAGAGAGAATTTACCTTTACTACCTGTGTTGGGTTATCAAGACCATGAGTTTCTTCAATAGGTGATGGATCAAGATCATATGTTTCTTCAACAGGCGGTAAATTAAGACCGTGTATTTCTTCAATAGGAGGTAAATTCTTAACATCTTCAGCTTTAATACCTTTTTCTTTCATATATTTCTTTGCCTCTTGCATATCTTCAGGACTGAGAAATAGAATACCCCTCTTCTTCGGAGTTGGTTTAGGAATAGGCTCAGGAATTGGCTCCGGAGGTGTCCAATTATTTTCATTTGTCAACATATTATTCAATAGAATTTCAGCTTCATCTGGTGTTCTTTCCCTGAAAACAGAACCAGCACAACTATCCAGGTAATCTTTGGAAGCATCGGTTAGTCCATTATAAAAGATATCAAGTATTTCATTTTTCTTAAGAGGATGATCAGGCAAGGCATTAAGTAATTGGACAAGCCTCCCCCAAGCTTGTGGGAGACTCTCTTCTTTAATTTGCACAAAATTATATATATCCCTTAACGCAGCCTGTTTCTTATGAGCAGGGAAATATTTAGCAGAGAAGTAATAAATCATATCCTGGGGACTACGCACACAACCAGGATCAAGAGAATTAAACCATATCTTAGCATCACCCTTTAATGAGAACAGAAATATTTTAAGGATATAAAAGTAACAAGTTCTCTCATCAGTCGTGAACAGGGTGGCTATATCATTTAATTTAGTAAGATGTGCCACAACAGTTTCAGATTCATGACCATGAAAAGGATCAGATTCAACCAAAGTAATTATATCAGGATCAACAGAGAATTCATAATCCTTATCGGTAACACAAATAGGTGAAGTAGCAAAAGCAGGGTCAGGTTTCATTCTAGCATTTAGAGATTGCTTGTTCCATTTAGCTAATAGCCTCTTGAGTTTGTATCTATCTTTGCAAGCTAAAATAGCTAAAGAGGCTTCTTGATAAAAAAACATAACCCTCAGGAATAACAAGTGATTCTTCATCATCACTTTCATCAGTATTATCAGATTCAATATTTTCAATCTCTCTAACCCTAGCAAGTTGTTCATCAAGAAATTCACCAAGTGGCACGGTAGTATCAAGCATAGAAGTAGTTTCATCATAAGTATCATGTATAGCAGAAGTAGCGTCAACAATAACATGCGACATATCAGAACGAATAGCAGAAGTAGTTTTAGGTGTCACAAGCTTACTCAAAACAGAAGGTTAATCAAGTGCAGAGCTAGATGGCAGTTCCTTACCTCCCCTCGTAGTTGAGGGATAAATCTTGGTTCTTGGATCTTTCAAGTTCTTCATAATGATAAGAAGATATAAATCCCAAGTGACTCAAAGAATAGAGCTATGTTCCCCGGCAATGGCGCCAGAAAATAGTCTTGATAACCCACAAGTATAGGGGATCGCAACCGTTTTCGAGGGTAGAGTATTCAACCAAAATTTATTGATTCGACACAAGGGGAGCCAAAGAATACTCTCAAGTATTAGTAGCTGAGTTGTTAATTCAACCACACCTGGAAACTTAGTATCTGCAGCAAAGTATTTAGTAGCAAAGTAATATGATAGTAGTGGTAACGGTAGCAAAAGGTAATGGTAGTAAAGTAATGTTTTTGGTATTTTGTAGTGATGATAGCAATAGCAACGGGAAAGTAAATAAGCGAAAAACAATGTATGGAAAGCTCGTACGCAATGGATCGGTGATGGAAAATTATGCCGGATGCGGTTCATCATGTAACAGTCATAACCTAGGGTGACATAGAACTAGCTCCCGTTCATTGATATAATGTAGGCATGTATTCTGAATATAGTCATACGTTCTTACGGAAAAGAACTTGCATGACATCTTTTGTCCTACCCTCCCGTGGCAGCGGGGTCCTTATGGAAACTAAGGGATATTAAGGCCTCCTTTTAATAGAGTACTGGAACAAAGCATTAACACATAGTGAATACATGAACTCCTCAAACTACGGTCAGCACCAGTAAGTATCCCGATTATTGTCACTTCGGGGTTAACGGATCATAACACATAATAGGTGACTATAGACTTGCAAGATAGGATCAAGAACACTCATATATTGATGAAAACATAACAGGTTCAGATCTGAAATCATGGCACTCGGGCCCTAGTGACAATCATTAAGCATAGCAAAGTCATAGCAACATCAATCTAGAACATAGTGGATACTAGGGATCAAACCCTAACAAAACTAACTCGATTACATGATAGATCCCATCCAACCCATCACCGTCCAGCAAGCCTATGATGGAATCACTCACGCACGGCGGTGAGCATCATGAAATTGGTGATGGAGGATGGTTGATGATGACGATGGCGACGGATTCCCCTCTTCGGAGCCCCGAATGGACTCCAGATCAGCCCTCCCGAGAGGTTTTAGGGCTTGGCGGCGGCTCCGTATCATAAAACGCGATGAATTCTTCTCTCTGATTTTTTTCTCCCCGAAACACAATATATAGAGTTGGAGTTGGAGTCGGAGAGGCACCAGGGGGCCCACGAGGTAGGGGGCACGCCCCCACCCTCGTGGACAGGTTGTGGGCCCGCTGGCCTTCATCTTTTGCAGGTATTTTTTATATTTTACAAAAAGTTGCTCTGTGAAGTTTCAGGTCATTCCGAGAACGTTTGTTTCTGCACATAAATAACACCATGGTAATTCTGCTGAAAACAGCGTCAGTCCGGGTTAGTTCCATTCACATCATGCAAGTTAGAGTCCAAAACAAGGGCAAAAGTGTTTGGAAAAGTAGATACGACGGAGACGTATCACGCGCCCTATGAGGGACGGCCTCCTCCTCCCTCCATCCTTTATATACGTGGTCAGGGGCACCCCATAGACACACAAGTTGATCATTGATCTCTTAGCCATGTGCGATGCCCCCTCCACCATAATCTACCTCGGTCATATATCGTAGCGGTGCTTAGGAGAAGCCCTGTTCCGGTAGCTTCATCATCACCGTCATCACGCCGTCATGCTGACGAAGCTCTCCCTCGACACTCTGCTGGATCGTGAGTTCGTGGGACATCACCGAGCCGTACTTTTGGTACTAGGATCAGTTGATCATGAAGACGTACGACTACATCAACCGCGTTGTCATAACGCTTCCGCTTACGGTCTAGAGGGTACGTGGACAACACTCTCCCGTCTCATTGCTATGCATCACCATGATCTTGCATGTGCGTAGGAAAATTTTGAAATTACTGTGTTCCCCAACAATATCCTCCCTACATTTGGGCTGGATATGAGTGGCGCCGGATAGCCCGAGCGTTTGAAGCCGGTTTGAGGCACTCGGGTGGGTTGAGTTTTTTTACCGGGCAGACTGCCCTGGAGTTTGAAGCCGGTCTGAGGCGCCTGGCTAGATGCCCTAATATTATTTAAAAACATCATTGCATACCAATATCAAGTATTCCTACTTGATTATGATAAACGTGAATTTTGTCTAACAACAATGTTGGAATGGTAGAGATTTTCATGGTTTATTCCATGATGTTAAGTATGATTGAAGCAACAATTAGCATGTGTATGTCAAACATATTAGGTGCATTAAATAGCATCAACAATAGCATCAGACATGGACAACAAACTATTGGGGAACGTAGCATGCAATATCAAAAAAATTCCTATGATCATGCAAGATCTATCTAGGAGATGCATAGCAACGAGAGGGGGAGAGTGTGTCCATGTACCCTCGTAGACTGGAAGTGTTAGGTTAACATGGTTGATGTAGTCGAACGTCTTCACGATCCAACTGATCAAGTACCGAACATACGGCACCTCCGAGTTCAGCACACGTTCAGCTCGATGACGTCCCTCGAACTCTTGATCCAGCAGAGGGTCGAGGGAGAGTTCCGTCAGCACGACGGCGTGGTGACGGTGATGGTGATGTGATCCGTGCAGGACTGCACCTAAGCACTACGACGCTATGATCGGAGGAGTAAACTGTGGAGGGGGGCACCGCACATGGCTAAGAGAACAATTGATGTGTCTTTGGGGTGCCCCCGCCCCCGTATATAAAGGAGGGAAGGAGGGGGTGGCCGACCAAGAGGGGCGCGCCATGGGAGAGTCCTACTAGGACTCCTAGTCCTAGTAGGATTCGTCCCCTTCCTCTCTTCACCAGAGGGAAAAGGAAGGAGAGGGAGTAGGAGAGGGAAAGGGGGGTGGCGCCCCTAACCTAAACCAATTCGGCCTCCTCCCTAGTGGGGGGGGGGGGGGGGTGCACCAGCCCCTTGTGGGCTGTTGGGGAACGTAGTAATTTCAAAAAAATCCTACGCACACGCACGATCATGGTGATGTATAGAAACAAGAGGGGAGAGTGTGTCTACGTACCCTCGTAGACCGAATGCGGAAGCATTTGCACAACGCGGTTGATGTAGTCGTACGTCTTCACGATCCGACCGATCCAAGTACCGAACGCACGGCACCTCCGAGTTCTGCACACGTTCAGCTCGATGACGTCCTCGCCTTCTTGATCCAGCAAGAGGGCGAAGTAGTAGATGAGTTCAGGCAGCACGACGGCGTGGTGACGGTGTTGGTGAAGAACAATCTTCGCAGGGCTTCGCCTAAGCACTACGAAAACTATGACGGAGGATAAACTAGAGGGGACGTGGTTGCCGATACACGGCTTGGTGTTTCTTGATGTGTCTTGGGTGCTAGCCCTACCCCTCTATTTATATGTTGAGCCTTGGGGTCGAAACTTGGAGTAAAAGCCTCCACATAGTCGGTTTCACCCGAAAGGCAAGAGTCCTTCTCGGACTCCAGGGCCAGATGCAAGGGTACCCGGCGTCTGGACCCAGACGCTAGGGACCCTGGCGTCTGGCCGCTGGACTCCGCAAAACTTCCTTTTGCGCTTTCCAAAAACCTTGTGGGCTTTCCCCTTTGGCCCAAATAAAGCGTTCTCGTACCCAAACATTTCGGGAGACATCCGGAACCCCTTCCGGTGAATTCTAGAACCCTTCCGGAGACCAAACACTATTATCCCATATTTCAAACTTTATCTCCGGACCATTGCGGAGTTCCTCGTCATGTCTGTGATCTTATCCGGAACTCCGAACAACATCCGGTTACCAACATACATAACTCATAAATACTATATCGTCAACGAACGTTAAGCGTGCGGACCCTACAAGTTAGAGAACTATGTAGACACGACCGAGACACTTCTCTTGTCAATAACTAATAGCGGAACCTGGATGCCCATATTGGCTCCTACATATTCTACGAAGATCTTTATCGGTCGAAACGCATAACAACATACGTTGTTCCCTTTGTCATCAGTATGTTACTTGCCCAAGATTCGATTGTCGGTATCTCAATACCTAGTTCAATCTCATTACCGGCAAGTCTCTTAACTCGTTCCGTAATACATCATCCCGCAACTAACTCATTAGTTACAATGCTTTCAAGGCTTATAGTGATGTGCATTACCGAGTGGGCCCAGATATACCTCTCCGACAATCGGAGTGACAAATCCTAATCTCGAAATACGCCAACTCAGCAAGTACCTTCGGAGACACCTATAGAGCACCTTTATAACCACCCAGTTACGTTGTGAAGTTTGGTAGCACACAAAGTGTTCCTCCGATAAACGGGAGTTGCGTAATCTCATAGTCATAGGAACATGTATAAGTCATGAAGAAAGCAATAGCAACATACCAAACGATCAAGTGCTAAGCTAACGGAATGGGTCAAGTCAATCACATCATTCTCCTAATGATGTGATCCCGTTTATCAAATGACAACTCATGTCTATGGTTAGTGTCGTGGAATTGTCATGGCAGATGTCCTAGTGAAAGGACTTAGTCATGGAGCCATCGCAACTAGGAAGCTTAAAGGGGTTAATCGGGATAAAGGACACGAGAGGTTTATACTGGTTTGGCCCCTTGCGGTGAAGGTAAAGCCTAGTCTAGTTGTGGTGGTATTGCTAGGTTTCGATGACCAAGGAGCGAAATACGCTAGCTTGGCTCCCGATCTGTTGTTTCTTGCCCTAAGCCACCATCAGGTCGTCCCCTTATATACACGGGTTGATGCTTGGAGGCCTACAGAGTCCCGGCTGGTTTATACATTGTGTCTAGCTCGGTAAATTCTTTTACATGCCTTACTTTACAAGTCTTACTCATACATGGCTGTTTACAATTATGGGCCTTAAGCCGCCTCTGGGCTAGGGCTTGCTACAAGTCTTATAATGAACTATCACCTTGTATACTCGTCAGGCTTCTTTGAGTAACCCACCATTAAGATTCACCCGGCCCCTCCTGGGCGGGTGATACCTGGTAGTTATATCCCCAACAGTTAGGAAACATAACCATCTTTGATTAACGAGCTAGTCAAGTAGAGGCATACTAGTGACACTTTGTTTGTCTATGTATTCACACATGTATCATATTTCCGGTTAATACAATTCTAGCATGAATAATAAACATTTATCATCAAATAAGGATATAAATAATAACTTTATTGTTGCCTCTAGGGCATATTTCCTTCATGGGCTGGTTAGCCTCCCTCCTATGGCACATGGCCCATATCTTCCACCGGGGGGTTCCGGTAACCCCTCCGGTACTCCGGTATGTACCCGATACACTTCGGGACCCTTCCGGTGTCCGAATACTACCTTCCAATATATCAATCTTTACCTCTCGACCATTTCGAGAATCCTCTTCATGTCTGTGATCTCATCCGAGACTCCGAACAAACTTCAATCACCAAAAACACATAACTCATAATAGAAATCGCCATCAAACGTTAAGCGTGCGGACCCTACGGGTTCGAGAACTATGTAGACATGATCAAGACACATCTCCGGTCAATAACCAATAGCAGAACCTTGATGCTCATATTGGTTCCTACATATTCTACGAAGATGTTTATCGGTCAAACCGCAATAACAACATACGTTATTCCCTTTGTCATTGGTATGTTACTTGCCCGAGATTCGATTGTCGGTATCATCATACCTAGTTCAATCTCGTTACCGGAAAGTCTCTTTACTCGTTCCATAATACATCATCCCGCAACTAAGTCATTAGTCACATTGCTTGCAAGGCTTATAGTGATGTGCATTACCGAGAGGGCCCAGAGATACCTCTCCGATACTCGGAGTGACAAATCCTAATCTTGATCTATGCCAACCCAACAAACACCTTCGGAGACACCTGTAGAGCATCTTTATAATCACCCAGTTACGTTGTGACATTTGATAGAACACAAGGTATTCCTCCGGTATTCGGGAGTTGCATAATCTCATAGTTAGAGGAATATGTATAAGTCATGAAGAAAGCAATAGCAATAATACTTAACGATCATTATGCTAAGCTAACGGATGGGTCTTGTCCATCACATCATTCTCCTAATGATGTGATCCCATTAATCAAATGACAACACATGTCTATGGTTAGGAAACTTAACCATCTTTGATCAACGAGCTAGTCTAGTAGAGGCTTACTAGGGACACGGTGTTTTGTCTATGTATCCACACATGTATCAAGTTTCTGGTTAATACAATTCTAGCATGAATAATAAACATTTATCATGATATAAGGAAATATAAATAACAACTTTATTATTGCCTCTAGGGCATATTTCTTTCAGTCTCCCACTTGCACTAGAGTGAATAATCTAGTTCACATCGTCACGTGATTTAACACCAATAGTCCACATCTTTATGTGATTAACACCCATAGTTCACATCACCATCTGACCAACACCCCAAGGGTTTACTAGAGTCAATAATCTAGTTCACATCGCTATGTGATTAACACCCAAAGAGTACTAAGGTGTGATCATGTTTTGCTTGTGAGATAATATTAGTCAACGGGTCTGTCACATACAGATCCGTAAGTATTTTGCGAATCTATGTCTACAATGCTCTGCATGGACCTACACAAGAAAATTGCTCCCACTTTCAATATGTATCTAGATTGAGACTCAGAGTCATCCAGATCGGTGTCAAAGCTTGCATCGACGTAACTCTTTACGACGAACTCTTTATCACCTTCATAACCGAGAAATATCTCCTTAGTCTTCTAAGTTTAATTTTGACCGCTGTCCAGTGATCTACTCCTGTATCACTATTGTACCCCTTTGCCAAACTTATGGCAAGGTACACAATAGGTCTGGTATACAGCGTGGCATGCTTTATAGAACCTATGGCTGAGGCATAGGGAATGACTTTCACTCTCTCTCTATCTTCTGTTGTGGTCGGGTTTTGAGTCTTACTCAACTTCACACCTTGTAACACAGGAAAGAAACCTTTCTTTGACTGATCCATTTTGAACTTCTTCAAAACTTTATCAAGGTATGTGCTTTGTGAAAGTCCAATTAAGCGTCTTGATCTATCTCTATAGATCATGATGCCTAATATATAAGCAGCTTCACCGAGGTCTTTCATTGAAAAAACTCTTATTCAAGTATCCTTTTATGATATCCAGAAATTCTACATCATTTCCAATCAACAATATGTCATCCACATATAATATTAGAAATTTTATAGAGCTCCCACTCACTTTCTTGTAAATACAGGCTTCTCCAAAAGTCTGTATAAAACCATATGCTTTGATCACCTCATCAAAGTGTATATTCCAACTCTGAGATGCTTGCACCAGTCCATAATTGAATTGCTGGAGCTTGGACACTTTGTTAGCACCTTTAGGATCGGCAAAACCTTCTGGTTGCATCATATACAACTCTTCTTTAAGAAATCCATTAAGGAATGCAGTTTTGACGTCCATTTGCCATATTTCATAATCATAAAATGTAGCGACCAGACCTCAAACAGTCTGATCTCTGTGCTCCGGTGTCATCCCTGGATCAGTAATGCCGACACCACACAGTACTCGGAGGATTTATAGCAGAGTAGCAATCACACACTTATTACATCGAGTGTCTCATAAGAGAACTTATTACAATAAATATGGCTTAAGGCCATCTAATAACGATAACAACGGAAGGCTTGGAAAATAAGTGAGTCCATCAACTCCAACGACATCACTGAGTATAGAACCATGACCTAAAAACTCCTTAATCGTCGTCTGAAAAGTCTGCAACATTAACGTTGCAGCCCGAAACGGGTCAGCACATGGAATATACTGGCAAGGTAACACATAGAGAGTAATGGAATGAAACAGCTATACTACATGCATATTTGGCTGGTGGAAAGCTCTATGGTTACAGTTTTGCATAAAGCCAATTTTTCCCTAATTCAAAGGAATAGATTTATTTAACTATCATGGTGGTTGTTAAACATTGAGAATGGTTGACAGCATTCTCAATCCCAATTAAAAATTATCATTAAACATAACCCAACAAAATTAATTTAGAGTAACATGTTGAGATTACATGAAAATACAAGTACTAGATACTCAAGATGTCCATAACTGGGGACACGGCTAACCATGATTAGTTTATTACACTCTGCAGAGGTTTGCGCACTTTTCCCCACAAGACTCGATCGCCTCACTACTAGAAAAAGGGCTATAGATGGGATTGACACTAATGGCGCACCAGACACTAATGGCGCACCACCTTATGATACGCCATTAGAGTTGAAACTACTAATGGCGCACCTGGCCCAGGGTGCGCCATTAGCATCATTTTTTTTGAACTAGTGCGCCTGTCCAAACATACTAATGGCGCATCCAGACACAGTGCGCCATTACTAGTTGTAACTAGTAATGGCGCACCTGTCGGAAAGTGCGCCACTAATGTTTTTTTTATTATATTTTTATTCCTTTTTTTGAAAAACTACTAATGGCGCACTGTTCCACCGTGCGCCATTACTAGTTTAAACTAGTAATGGCGCACTATTGAACAGTGCGCCATTAGTATGTTTTTTTTGCAAAACTACTAATGGCGCACCACCAGAAGGTGCGCCATTAGTAACCTGGATTACTAATGGCGCATTTAGGGTTGGTGCGCCATTAGTAAGTGGGCAGCTCCTGGATCCAACGGCCCGCACCTCACCCTCTCACTCCTCTCTCTCCCCACGCAGCGAACCCTAGCGCTCCCGATCCAGATCCCTCCCCTCGCCGCCACCCACCCCTCCCCTCCCCACCACAGATCCTCGCTGCCGCCACCCACCTCTCCCCTCCCCACCTCAGATCCCTCCCCTCGCCTCCGCCCACCCCTCCACTGGCCGTCGTGGACTGGTCGCCACCGCCGGACTGGTTGCCTCCTTCGATCCAGATCGACACGCCGCTTCCGTCACCCCCGCCGTCGCCGCCCCTTCCTCCCCCAGCCCCGACCACCCCCCTTCCGCCACCCCCGCCCCCTCCACCTAATCCAACACTGCCCCCGAAGCCATGGCGGACACCGATAGTAGCAGCAACCCACTGCTCGCCGACTTCTTCTTCTCGCCCTTCGACCGTGTCGTGCCCGCGCAGCTCTCTGTCTCTTCCATTCCCCTCCCGATTCATGCCCATCCCACGGCGCCGCCGCCGCCCAGCACCCCCACCCCGGCGACCTCCCCACTAGCGAGCCCCTACATCCGTCGCGTGCACCTTCTCTCCCAGTCCCAGATCGACCCGGCGGCCAGGACCCACGCGAAGCGACGGAGATCGGCTGCGTTGCCCCGCTACCGCCTCCTTCCTTCCTCCCTCGGGGCGCTCGAAGACCCCGTGCTCGCTGCGCCTCCTCTGCTCCGACCTTCTCCAAGCCATCCATGGAGCTCCATCATCAAGGTGCCTGATTCATTTTGATTTCGATTTTCTTCTGCTTTTGTTTGTTGCTCAGTTCTGTACTGTTGGTGATGCCATGGTCCTCCCTTTCCATTGCTGCAGGAGAAGAAGAAAAAACCCGAGCAGGGAGGGAGGAAGCAAGGAAGGTCACCATGGACCTCGCCCAACTCCCACCCTGCAGCTGCAGGTAACCCCCTCCCACTCCCTGCCTTGTTAGACCTGAAGATGCAGTGTCTGAGATATTCAGTGAACTGTGTGGATGCCGCCTCTCTCCATCTCTCCTAGCGCCTGAAACCATCCTCCCCTTGCCTTCTTCTTATTTGTTTTGTTATTATCTCTGCATCTGATTTGTGCAGTTTGTGCATATCTTGTCTGGTTGTCTGCAGGAATGGGGCGGTGCTGCATGCAGGTTCAGGAGAATAAGCCATGGATGAGGAAGACTAAGGAGGAGCGGAGGGAGATGGACGAGTCCTTCGTCGACACTTACCGCCCCATATCTTTCCCCTCTCGCCTTAGTTATAGTTTTGAATTTTGTGTGTGTAGGCGTGTACAATCTAATTAACATGCTCATTCTTCTGATTGTTGGTGCTAAAATGAAGTTGCTAGTAGGATTTACTTCACACGTTTATTGTATTTCTTTCTTGGTGCCCTCTGTTTGTTATTAGGATTTATTTAGTTCACATGCTTTTGCGGCTGTTGGTAGTTTGTTTTGCAACCCTTTGCAGAAAGTTTGCATTGCAAGCCTACTTCTCTAGCACATTGTTTCTTAGAATCATGATGCAACCTATATGTTCTATGATTTTGATGTTTTTTTGCAGTGTGATCTAGACTATGATTATCCAGTGTTCTTATTTTTGCAATTTGGTCTATATGATTGAATGCAATGTTGAGAAAGTGTGTCTTCCTCTTGAGCATCATTTTGAGCAAATGTTTTATATAGAAGTTGCCACCACGGGTTCAATTTGTTTCAATTTGGCTGGGTATGAGTCCCCTTGTTGCAAGGTGACGACTTGTCTCTCCCTTTGTTCGTTTTGCTCTGGCCACCGTCAAGTGGTTGATTGGAGAATACGCGAGGAGAATATGTCATGTATTTCATTAGAAAAATAATACTGCCTATATTTGCATGCTTGCAGGAATGTGTCAAATACTTGTTATGTACATGTAGTGGCACGAGAGTCAATATTTACTAGTGCTTGCCTTCTTGTGTTATCTGGACACATTGGTTAATCTACTTCTCTTATGATTTCCCAATTCAATATCTAAGAAATGAATCTATAGACTTTAATGAATTCAATGTATGATCCTGATGAGAATTATATGATATCTACCTGTTTTTATCCTTGACCAGTATCAATTGTGGTAGCTCTTAAGCGACACATACTTTTTCTCGCTCCGAGTTCCTAAGCATGGTATTATATTTTTGTTAGCTAGAACATACACTCTTTGAATTTCCTGAACATTAGTAGCTAACTAAGTTGTGCCCCATTGATGTCTCAATTGTTACATTACATCTAAAACAGTTAGCCTCAACTAACTGTGAAATTTAGAATGTTCAAATTCAAATCTTAAGTTCTCAAACTGGACCGGCTTTGGGACTTATATATACACAAATCAGTACTGAAGTAGGTTTGTATGATCTCTTGTTAGTAAAATTACAGCATAAATAACTTCCCATGTGATTTCAGGTTGTGTTCCATAGACCTGCTGTTGCTGCTGGTTGTGTTCCCCGACCGAGTCCCCAAGTTGCTGTTGCTGGTTGTTTTCCCTGACCATGTCCCCAAGCTGCATCCTGCTGCCCCTGCCCCGTGCGTCCTCAACTTTGCTCATGGACAGCTACTGTAGGTGATCCAATTGCCTCCATATGTGGCTACTACTGTTGTAGTTTGGTTGTAGACGCAACTGTTGTAGCTCGGGTGAAATCTTAGTTTGCCTGCCTTGAGATAATGAGATGGATATAGCGCATAACATTGCTTCATACATTTGCAATGCATCTCTTAATTTAACATACATGGTTGGGGTAATTCTGTTGTGTTAAGTAGAAATATTGAAATGCCACTAGGGCCGAGGCCGAATCTAGATACGCCCGCTATCTAGCGGGAGAGGGGAGGGAGCGTTGGAGGAACCGGATGAAGACGAGTTTCATTGTGATGATGCTCATCGTGATGACCGCAGCTCTCTTCTATGTGATGGTAGTTTAGATGATCGATATCGACTTGTAATGTGAAGACAAACTCGCTACTCGCGGTCTCGAGACTTGTAATATAATGTTCTATCTTTGTTCGGTCTTTTCAATTCGGAGACTAATATGATGAATTGTATTCGGAGACTAATATGATGAATTGTATTCAGAGACTAATCTTCTATTGTATTCGATGAATCTGTTGTTGATGTGTGCTGTCTATATTTGTCCAATTATACATTTTGTAACCTGTGCAAAAAACAGAAAATTAAAAAATAAAAAAACCTAATATTCATACTAATGGCGCATCACATCACAGTGCGCCATTAGTATGCCAAAGGATACTAATGGCGCATCATTAAACAGTGCGCCATTAGTATGCCGAAGTTACTAATGGCACATCTTGTTGTTGTGCGCCATTAGTATGCCAAAGCACCTGGGTATACATGGCCCCCTGGGAGGCATACTAATGGCGCACTGTTGTATATACTAATGGCGCATCTGAGGTGCGCCATTAGTATACCAGATACTAATGGCGCACCAGTGGTGCGCCATTAGTAAAATATACTAATGGCGTGGCATTAATGGCACACCACTAATGCGCCATTAATGGCCAAATTAGGTACGCCATTAGTAGGCCTTTTCCTAGTAGTTGCCTCCGTTTGGTTTCTCACACTACAGGGTGTTTGAGAAGACGGATGACCGAGACATAGTCTTTCAGAAGCGCTAGCACCTTACGATCGGGTAGACCGTACCACCTACATCCCCTACATCTTCTAGTCTACCACTGTAAGAGTTCGCACAACTTAGTCAACTATGCTAGAGCCCATAATAGCTTGTGGCTGCACACGGAAGTTTCTAGTATGAATAGTCTCATGATCCCTTTGAGCCTGGGTGGCGGTCCAAAAGAAAACAGGCAAGTACTGGAATACCTAGGTGCCTCAATCCACCCAGATGTGTGTTTAAGTTGCCACCTTAGATAAACCATTAATTAACAATCTCACATCTGTCATGGATTTCACTCACCCAATCCACGTCTACTGGCATAGCATGGCATAATAAGCAAACGTAGAAGTAACTCCCAAAGGTTTGATAATAACAGATAATAGGTACTACCTCATCTACTTCCCATCCCACAAGTTAATTAGATCCTAATCATGCAATGTGTGAGGATTGATCTAATGCAATAAAACTGGGTAGTAGAAAAGGTATGATCAAAGTGTTACTTGCCTTGCTGATGATCCGCGAAACCTAACGATTCGAAGTAACAGGCGGTGCACTCCGGGTATTCTATCACAGACAAACAAACAAGCATACAATAAGTACTCATCTAATGCACAGATAAAACTCAAATAAGATATCTAACCAGAAGGTTCAATTTAAGAACTCCGGTTGGCAAAACGAATCAAATCGAACGAAGCAATGAAAGTCAAATGACGAAAGAAAACAACTTCGTTCTACTAATCTGGATCTAGGGCAAATTTTACAGTAGCAAAATCTTGTTTAAGCTGGTTAAATGGATAGAGGGTTTCGAGACGAATCTCTAGGCACTTGAATCGCCTGATTCCGATAAACGAGCGAAAAGTTATACTAAAACGAAAATCAGATCAGGAATCGCGATCAGAAAAATCGCGGATTTAATCCGAGAAAAAGAAAAATGATGAATGCCGATTTTTTTTCTCTTTTTTTTACGGCGGCACGGAAAAACGAGGTGGCGGCGAACCTCGGCGGCGGGATCCGGCGGCGGCGGCGGACGACGGCGGCGGCGACGGCGGTGGCGGCGGCGGCTAGGGCGGGGGCGACGGCTGGGCTGGGGCTGGCTAGGGTTTCCCTTGGGGTGGGCTGCCCGGCTTATAAAGGCCCCCCTTGGGCCGGAGTCCTAGTCGGACACGGCCCGTAGGTCGGTTCATTTTTTTAATTTTTTAATTACGCTCGGAAGAAAAATAAAAAGAAATACTAAACTGTCCCCAAAAATTCCGAAATAAATATTCACGGGCTTCTAAAATCAAGACGCACAAGGTGAACATTTATTTGGGACCTAAATGCAATTTTGAAAAACGCACATTTTTCCTAAATTCAAATAGAACACCAAAAAACTCCGAAATAAAATCTTATTTGATTTTATTATTAAATCCTCAATATTTCTTTATTTTAGGAAAGTCATTTTATTCCCTCTCTTATATTTTTGTAATAGAAATAATTGATGATACAATAAATAAATTCAAATGATCCTATTCTCAAAATTTGAGAAAACTCGAATATGAAAATAACGAAATCCCCAACTCTCTCGGTGGGTCATTGAGTTGCGTAGAATTTCTAGGATCAACCAAAATGCAAAAATAAAATATGATATGCATGATGATCTAATGTATAACAATCCAAATTGAAAATTTGGGATGTTACAAACCTACCCCCTTAAGATGAATCTCGCCCTCGAGATTCGGGTTGACTAGAAAATAGGTGAGGGTGGTCCTTGAGCAAATCTTCCTCTCGCTCCCAGGTGGCTTCATCCTCTGTGTGGTGGCTCCACTGAACTTTGCAAAACTTGATAACCTTGCTGCGAGTAACTCGGCTGGCAAACTCGAGGATCTTAATTGGTTTCTCCTCGTAGGTTAAATCGTTATCCAACTGAATAGTTTCCAAAGGCACTGTGTCTCTCAACGGTATGTCAGCCATCTTCGCGTGGCACTTCTTTAACTGAGAGACGTGGAACACATCATGTACTCCTGACAATCCTTCGGGCAATTCCAACTTGTAGGCCACTTCTCCCATACGCTCCAAAACTCGATAGGGTCCTACAAATCATGGTGCTAACTTCCCTTTTACTCCAAAACTCTTTGTTCCTCGAAGTGGGGATACTCGAAGATAAGCTCTATCTCCGACTTCGTAAACTGTCTCCTTGCGTTTAGAATCCGCATAACTTTTCTGTCTGGACTGGGCTACCTTGAGCCTATCGCGAATCAACTTCACCTTTTGTTCAGACTCTTTAATCAAGTCAGGTCCAAACAACTGGCGGTCTCCAACTTCGTCCCATGACAACGGTGTCCTGCACCTCCTTCCTTACAAAACTTTGGAAGGGGCCATCTTCAAACTGGTTTGGTAACTGTTGTTGTAAGAGAACTCTGCATATGGCAAATTATCGTCCCAACTAGATCCGTAATCTAGCGCACAAGCTCTCAGCATATCCTCCAAAATCTGATTGACTCTCTCGGTCTATCCATCTGTCTGTGGATGAAAAGTTGTACTGAATTCTAGCCTGGTTCCCAAAGTTTCGTGCAACTGCTTCCAGAACTTTGAGGTAAACTGGGTTCCTCTGTCTGATACGATACTCCTTGGAACTCCATGCAGACATACGATCCTGGTCATGTATATCTTTGCCAACTTAGCACTGGTATAAGTGGTCTTTACTGGGATGAAATGGGCTACCTTCGTCAATCGATCAACTACAACCCAAATCGAGTCATAGCCTGAATGAGTCCTGGGTAATCATGTGATAAAATCCATGCCTAACTTATCCCACTTCCATTCGGGTATCGGCAATGGTTGTAACAATCCTGCTGGCTTCTGATGCTCTGCCTTTACTCTCTGACATACATCACAAACTGCTACATACTCCGCAATATCCTTCTTCATTCCGGTCCACTAGAAAATATCCTTCAAATCCAAATACATCTTGGTATTTCCTGGGTGAATCGAATACGGTGAGTCGTGTGCCTCTTGCAAAATCAACTTCCTGATCTCCGGGTCATTGGGCACATAAACACGGTCTTCAAACCATAGGGTGTCGTGCTCATCCTCACGAAATCCTTTAGCTTTGCCTTTGCTCAGTTTCTCCTTTATAGCGGCAATCTCCTTGTCAGCTTTCTGAGCTTCCCTGATTTTATCCATCAAGGTTGACTGAATCTCCAATGCTGCTACATAGCCTCTCGGAACTATTTCCAAACATAGTTCACAAAGATTTTCTGCTAACTCCTTGGGTATTTCTCCCATCATTAATGTATTGACATGGCTCTTACGGCTTAATGCGTCAGCTACTACATTAGCCTTTCCAGGATGATAATGCAATTTCATATCATAATCCTTGATAAGCTCCAACCATCTCCTTTGTCTGAGATTCAACTCCTTCTGTGTGAAAATGTACTTCAAACTCTTATGATCCGTGTACACCCCACAATGATTTCCAATGAGGAAATGTCTCCATGTTTTCAATGCATGCACTACGGCTGCTAACTCCAAATCATGCGTGGCATAATTCAACTCATGAGGCATCAGTTGTCTTGAGGCATAAGAAACAACTCTCCCTTCCTGCATAAGCACTGCTCCAAGTCCTCGACATGAAGCGTCGCAATACACCTCATAATCCTTGGTCTGGTCTGGCAAAATCAACACTGGTGAGGTAACCAAACGTTTCTTCAACTCCTGGAAACTAGCCTCACATTCCTCAGTCCATTTGAACTTCGTATCCTTCTTTAACAACTCATTCATAGGCTTTACAATCTTTGAGAAATTCTCAATAAATCTCCGGTAGTATCCTGCGAGTCCAAGAAAACTCCAGATCTCTCCAACTGTTGTTGGGGCTTCCCACTTGGTCACGATTTCAACTTTAGTGGGATCAACTGCTATACCTTCTCCAGATATAACGTGTCCGAGGAATCCTACTTCCTTTAACCAAAACTCACATTTGCTGAACTTGGCATATAACTGATGTTCTCTGAGCTTTCCAAGTACCAAACGCAAATGCTCCTTATGCTCCTCTTCATTCTTCGAGTAAACCAGGATATCATCAATGAACACTACGACGAACTTATCCAAAAACTCCATAAACACTTTGTTCATCATGTTCATAAAATATGCAGGTGCGTTAGTCAGACCAAATGACATAACGGTATACTCGTACAACCCATACCTGGTGGTAAAAGCTGTCTTCGGAATATCCTGTTCTCGAATCTTCAACTGGCGGTATCCTGATCGCAGATCGATCTTGGAAAATACCCTAGCTCCTTGCAGTCGATCAAACAGATCATTGATCATTGGTAGTGGGTATTTGTTTTTGATCGTTACTTCATTCAATCCTCGATAATCAACAACCATCCTTAACGATCCATCCTTCTTCTCCACTAGAAGTACTGGCGATCCCCAAGGCGAAGAACTTGGACAAATATATCCCTTATCCAGTAACTCCTTAATCTGCTTCTTAATTTCTACCAAATCTTTTGCCGGCATCCTATATGGTCTCTTTGATATTGGCCCTGTGCCTGGCAATAGCTCAATAAAAAACTCAATATCTCTATCCGGTGGCATGCCTGGCAACTCCTCTGGAAATACATCAGGAAAATCCCTTACCACTAGTACTTCCTCTTGCACAACTCCTGTTAAGCAATTTACTTGAGTCCTCTTTGGCACATGCCGGGATACATACTTGATCCTTCTCCCTTCTGGGGTGGTAAGCAAAATTGACTTACTAGCACATTCAATATTCCCTTCATACTTTGATAACCAATCCATGCCTAATATCACATCCAATCCTTGAGATTCCAATACTATTAGGTCTGAGGGAAAAACATAGTTACCAATCCTTAATGGTAACCGATCACACCATAGACTAGCCACATACTCTGCTCCGGGCGAGGTTACTAACATGGGTGACCTAAGGGCTTGGGTTGGTAGGTTATACTTATCCACAAATCCCCTTGAGATGTATGAATGCAATGCACCAGTATCAAAAAGAACGAGTGCAGTAAATGACTTAACCAAAAACTTACCTATTACTGCATTAGGCTGAGCTTCAACCTCCTCCACGCTAACGTGGTTCACCTGTCCCCTATGAAAGGGTTCGGCTTCTTCCCAGAACTTCCATTGCTATTTCCATTTTGTAATTCAGGACATTCATTGGCATAATGTCCTGTCTTCGAACACTTAAAGCAAGTGACTTGGCTCAAGTCCTTCTTGGCTGGGGTTGAGGGGTTGGTGCGGTTCTGGCCGTTGCTTCCTCCGTTGCCATTACCATTCTTGGTGCCATTGTGATTGTGCGAGCTACCTCCTCCATGGGTATGCTGAAAATGTCCTCCCGGTCTAAGGGTAAAACGTGGCTTCTGCTGAGCTCCTGAATTGTACTTTCCTTGTCCGTACTTCCTCTTGCGATTCTCAATTTGCTGCTGCTTCCCTTCAATCATAAGAGCACGATCTACCAACTCCTGGTAGTTGTTGAAGGTGGCTACCATCAACTGCATGCTCAACTCATCATTCAGTCCTTCCAGAAACTTCTCCTGCTTTGCTGCATCCGTAGCGACGTCATCTGGGGCATAACGTGCTAGCTTACTAAATTCCTCCACATACTGGCCAACTGTCCTTCCTCCTTGGCACAAGTTGCGAAACTCACGCTTCTTCATGGCCATAGCTCCTGCTAAAACATGTGCAGTACGAAAAGCCTGCTGAAACTGGTCCCATGTGACAGTGTCGACAGGGAAAGTGGCTGTGAAATTCTCCCACCATGATGCTGCGGGTCCTTCTAACTGATGTGCGGCAAACTTCACCTTCTCCGCATCTGTGCATCCTGCTATGGTCAACTCCCTAGCTGTCTTGCGGAGCCAATCATCTGCTACTATCGGCTCGGTGCTACTGGAAAACACCGGTGGATTTAGCCGAAGAAAATGGGCTAAGTGGTCAACAGGTGGTGGTGGTGGGTTGTTGTTGTTGTTCCCCTGATTCTGATTCTGGACTAGCAACTGCATCGATGTGTTCTGCTGCTGGATCAACTGGGTGAGCTCCGGTGGAAAGGCAAATCCGGGGTCACGTCTCGGAGGCATCTGAGGGTTTTAGAAAAGATGAGATATAAGAATAGAGGGGGTCTAAAGAGAAAACACTACCCATATGCACATGAGGCAAAAGCAAACAATTCACTTCAATCAATCAAACAAGGGCATACAATCGATCTAACTATCGCACAAAGTGATCGGGCTACTATATTTACATGGTGGACTACTACTACTAATGAGGTGGTCTACTAGAAATATTCTTCGGTTGCAGACTCCATGATATTTGCTCCAGCTTCATCAACATAGTCATCATCGCTATTATCTGCTTCTGAGTCGGTGCCGTCGATGATGATGTATTGTTCCGGGCTAATTTCCTGGGGTTCTTCGTCTTCATCTACTGGCGTAGGGCCTCCCATAAATATTCCAATCTTCTTGATCAGGTCGTCATTCTTCTCCACCAATACTTCAATTTCCTCTTCATAATCTTCTCGTGTAGCCTTGAGTTCTTCCTCCAGTTCCTTGATTCTAGTCTTAGCCTTCTTCAGATCTATCATGTCGGCGCACATCTGGTTCTCCTGTCGTCGAATGTGCTGGTTTAACTCCTGGATAAAAGCCGCGATTGATCTATCCTTCCTGGTACGGATCATCTCCCAGTGTTCATCTCGGCGACCACAAATCTGGTAGATAGTATCCTTGAGATCCTTGCGGTAGACTTCTCCAATGCGTCCCATGGTGATGTGAGCTACCATGCTCTTTCCTAGACTCCAAGTTGGTGCATCAAAAGAAAACTCTATGGGCTCAGTGACTGGCATGAACGTCCTTCCTGGAACTTGAACTTGAATCATCCAGCGCTCTTCTTCAGGTAAAGTGGCGTTGTAGGTTCCCGTGAAGCTTGGTACTCCTATGTTCAGGTATCTAGCGACTTTCTTCAAGTGACGTCCAAAGGGTGTATCTCCATCCGGTTGCTTGAACTTGTTCCTTGCATCTGCCATCCTAAAGAGGTCAGAAGAGGAGAGAGTGAATAGTGATCTAGGTCTTGTGCTTAGTGGTCGTGTCCTACAGTCAGCGTGTGCTCTGATACCATCTCTGTAGCGACCAGACCTCAGACAGTCTGATCTCTATGCTCCGGTGTCATCCCTGGATCAGTAATGCTGACACCACACAGTACTCGGAGGATTTATAGCAGAGTAGCAATCACACACTTATTACATCGAGTGTCTCATAAGAGAACTTATTACAATAAATATGGCTTAAGGCCATCTAATAACGATAACAGCGGAAGGCTTGGAAGATAAGTGAGTCCATCAACTCCAACGGCATCACTGAGTATAGAACCACGACCTAAAAACTCCTTAATCATCGTCTGAAAAGTCTGCAACATTAACGTTGCAGCCCGAAACGGGTCAGCACATGGAATATACTGGCAAGGTAACACATAGAGAGTAATGGAATGAAACAGCTATACTACATGCATATTTGGCTGGTGGAAAGCTCTATGGTTACAGTTTTGCGTAAAGCCAATTTTTCCCTACTTCAAAGGAATAGATTTATTTAACTATCATGGTGGTTGTTAAACATTGAGAATGGTTGACAGCATTCTCAATCCCAATTAAAAATTATCATTAAACATAACCCAACAAAATTAATTTAGAGCAACATGTTGAGATTCACATGAAAATCCAAGTACTAGATACTCAAGATGTCCATAACCGGGGACACGGCTAACCATGATTAGTTTATTACACTCTGCAGAGGTTTGCGCACTTTTCCCCACAAGACTCGATTGCCTCCGTTTGGTTTCTCACACTACAGGGTGTTTGAGAAGACGGATGACCGAGACATAGTCTTTCAGAAGCGCTAGCACCTTACGATCGGGTAGACCGTACCACCTACATCCCCTACATCTTCTAGTCTACCACTGTAAGAGTTCGCACAACTTAGTCAACTATGCTAGAGCCCATAATAGCTTGTGGCTGCACACGGAAGTTTCTAGTATGAATAGTCTCATGATCCCTTTGAGCCTGGGTGGCGGTCCAAAAGAAAACAGGCAAGTCCTGGAATACCCAGGTGCCTCAATCCACCCAGATGTGTGTTTAAGTTGCCACCTTAGATAAACCATTAATTAACAATCTCACATCTGTCATGGATTTCACTCACCCAATCCACGTCTACTAGCATAGCATGGCATAATAAGCAAACGTAGAAGTAACTCCCAAAGGTTTGATAATAAACAGGTAATAGGTACTACCTCATCTACTTCCCATCCCACAATTTAATTAGATCCTAATCATGCAATGTGTGAGGATTGATCTAATGCAATAAAACTGGGTAGTAGAAAAGGTATGATCAAAGTGTTACTTGCCTTGCTGATGATCCGCGAAACCTAACGATTCGAAGTAACAGGCGGCGCACTCCGGGTATTCTATCACAGACAAACAAACAAGCATACAATAAGTACTCATCTAATGCACAGGTAAAACTCAAATAAGAGATCTAACCAGAAGGTTCAACTTAAGAACTCCGGTTGGCAAAAAGAATCAAATCGAACGAAGCAACGGAAAGTCAAATGACGAAAGAAAACAACTTCGTTCTACTAATCTGGATCTAGGGCAAATTTTACAGTAGCAAAATCTTGTTTAAGCTGGTTAAATGGATAGAGGGTTTCGAGACGAATCTCTAGGCACTTGAATCGCCTGATTCCGATAAACGAGCGAAAAGTTATACTAAAACGAAAATCGGATCAGGAATCGCAATCAGAAAAATCGCGGATTTAATCCGAGAAAAGGAAAAACGACGAACGTCGATTTTTTTCTCTCTTTTTTTACGGCGGCACGGAAAAACGAGGCGGCGGCGAACCTCGGTGGCAGGATCCGGCGGTGGCGGTGGCGGACGACGGCGGCGGCGGCTAGGGCGGGGGCGACGGCTGGGCTGGGGCTGGCTAGGGTTTCCCTCGGGGTGGGCTGCCCGGCTTATAAAGGCCCCCCTTGGGCCGGAGTCCTAGTCGGACACGGCCCGTAGGTCGGTTCATTTTTTTAATTTTTTAATTACGCTCGGAAGAAAAATAAAAAGAAATACTAAACGGACTCCAAAAATTCCGAAATAAATTTTCACGGGCTTCTAAAATCAAGCCGCACAAGGTGAAAATTTATTTGGGACCTAAATGCAATTTTGAAAAACGCACATTTTTCCTAAATTCAAATAAAACACCGAAAAACTCCGAAATAAAATCTTATTTGATTTTATTATTAAATCCTCAATATTTCTTTATTTTGGGAAAGTCATTTTATTCCCTCTCTCATATTTTTGTAATAGAAATAATTGATGATAAAATAAATAAAATCAAATGATCCTATTATCAAAATTTGAGAAAACTCGAATATGAAAATAACGAAATCCCCAACTCTCTCCGTGGGTCATTGAGTTGCGTAGAATTTCTAGGATCAACCAAAATGCAAAAATAAAATATTATATGCATGATGATCTAATGTATAACATTCCAAATTGAAAATTTGGGATGTTACATAAAATACGGCAATTGCTAACATAATTCTGACAGACTTTAAGCATTGCTACGGGTGAGAAGGTCTCATTTTAGTCAGCTCCTTGAACTTGTCGAAAACCTTTTGCAACAAGTCGAGCTTACTAGATAGTAACATTACCATCAACGTCGGTCTTCTTCTTGAAGATCCATTTATTCTCTATGGCTTGCCAATCATCGAGCAAGTCAATCAAAGTTCATACTTTGTTCTCATACATGGATCCTATCTTAGATTTGATGGCCTCAAGCCATTTTGCGGAATCTGGGCTCATCATCGCTTCCTCATAGTTCGTAGGTTCGTCATGGTTTAGTAATATGATCTCCAGAATAGGATTACCGTACCACTCTGGTGCGAAACATGCTCTGGTTGACCTATGAGGTTCGATAGTAACTTGATCTGAAGTTTCTCCGGCATTCGGGAGTTGCATAATCTCATAGTCAGAGGAATATGTATAAGTCATGAAGAAAGCAATAGCAATAAAACTTAATGATCATTATGCTAAGCTAACGGATGGGTCTGGTCCATCACATCATTCTCCTAATGATGTGATCTCGTTAATCAAATGACAACACATGTCTATGGTTAGGAAACTTACCCATCTTTGATCAACGAGCTAGTCTAGTAGAGGCTTACTAGGGACATGTTGTTTTGTCTATGTATCCACACATGTATCTAAAGGAAATATGCCCTAGAGGCAATAATAAAGTTGTTATTTATATTTCCTTATATCATGATGAATGTTTACTATTCATGCTAGAATTGTATTAACCGGAAACTTAGTACATGTGTGAATACATAGACAAAAAGAGTGTCACTAGTATGCCTCTACTTGACTAGCTCATTAATCAAAGATGGTTAAAGTTTCCTAAGCATAGACATGATTTGTCATTTGATAAACGGGATCACATCATTAGAGAATGATGTGATTGACATGACCCATCCGTTAGCTTAGCACTATGACCGTTTAGTTTATTGCCATTGCTTTCTTCATAACTTATACATGTTCCTATGACTATGAGCTTATGCAACTCCCGAATACTGAGGAACAACTTGTGTGCTATCAAACGTCACAACGTAAATGGGTGATTATAAATATGCTCTACAGGTGTCTCCAATGGTGTTTGTTGAGTTGGCATAGACCGAGATTAGGATTTGTCACTTCGATTGTCGGAGAGGTATCTCTGGGACTTGTCGGTAATTCTCATCACTATAAGCCTTGCAAGCAATGTGACTAAAGAGTTAGTTACGGGATGATGAAGGAAATATGCCCTAGAGGCAATAACAAAGTTGGTATTTATATTTCCTTATATCATGATAAATGTTTATTATTCGTGCTAGAATTATATTAACCAGATACTTAGTGCATGTGTGAATACATAGACAAACAGAGTGTCACTAGTATGCCTCTACTTGACTAGCTCGTTGACTCAATGATGGTTATGTTTCCTGACCATAGACATGAGTTGTCATTTGATTAACGGGATCACATCATTGGAGAATGATGTGATTGACTTGACCCATCCGTTAGCTTAGCACGATGATTGTTTAGTTTTTTGCTATTGCTTTCTCCATAACTTATACATGTTCCTATGACTATGAGATCATGCAACTCCCGAATACAGGAGGAACACTTAGTGTGCTATCAAATGTCACAACGTAATTGGGTGACTATAAAGATGCTCTACGGGTGTCTCCGATGGTGTTTGTTGAGTTGGCATAGATCGACATTAGGATTTGTCACTCCGAGTATCGGAGAGGTATCTCTAGGCCCTCTCGGTAATGCACATCACAAGCCTTGCAAGCAATGTGACTAATGAGTTAGTTGCGGGATGATGCATTACGGAACAAGTAAAGAGACTTGCCGGTAATGAGATTGAACTAGGTATTGAGATACCAACGATCAAATCTCGGGCAAGTAACATACCGATGACAAAGGGAACAACGTATGTTATTGTGCGGTTTGACCGATAAATGTATTCATAGAATATGTAGGAACCAATATGAGAATCCAGGTTCCACTATTGGTTATTGACCGGAGATGAGTCTCGGTCATGTCTAAATAATTCTCGAACCCGTAGGGTCCGCACGCTTAACGTTCAGTGACGATCGGTATTATGAGTTTATGTGTTTTGATGTACCGAAGGTAGTTCGGAGACCCGGATATGATCACGGACATGACGAGGAGTCTCGAAATGGTCGAGACGTAAAGATCAATATATTGGAAGCCTATGCTTGGACATCGGAATGGTTCCGAATGAGTTCGGTCATTTTCCGGAGTACTGGGAGGTTACCAGAACGCCCCAGGGAGTATATGGGCCTTATTGGGCCATAGTGGAATAGAGGAGATGAAGGGAAAAGGTGGGAGGCGCGCCCCCTAGCCCAATCCGAATTGGGTGCCCCCCTTTCCTTCCCTCTCTCTTCCCCTTCCTTCTCTCCTACTCCTACTACTTGGAAGGGGGAATCCTACTCCCGATGGGAGTAGGACTCCCCTAGGGCGTGCCATAGAGGGCCGACCCTCCCCCTCCTCCATTCCTTTATACGGGGGAGGGGGGAACCCCATAGACACACAAGTTGATCATTGTCTTAGCCATGTGCGGTGCCCCCTCCTCCATAATCCACCTCGGTCATATCGTCGTAGTGCTTAGGCGAAGCTCTGCGCCGGTAGCTTCATCATCAACGTCATCAAGCCATCGTGCTGATGAAGCTCTCCCTTGAAACTTAGCTGTATCGAGAGTTCATGGGACGTACTGTGCTGAACGTGTGCAGATCGCGGAGGTGCCGTACTTTCGGTACTAGGATCGGTCGAATCGTGAAGACGTACGACTACATCAACCGCGTTGGCATAATGCTTCCGCTTACGGTCTACGAGGGTACGTGGCCAATACTCTTCCCTCTCGTTGCTATGCACCACCATGATAGATCTTGCGTGTGCGTAGGATTTTTTTTGAAATTACTGCGTTCCCCAATAGAGGCATCCGAGCCAGGTCTATGCGTAGATGTTATATGCACGAGTAGAACACAAAGGAGTTGTGGGCATGGGTATATACATATTGCTTGCCGTCACTAGTTGATTCTTGATTCAGCAGTATTGTTGGATGAAGCGGCTCAGACCGACATTACGCGTACACTTACACGAGACTGGTTCTACCGACGTGCTTCGCACACAGGTGGCTGGTGGGTGTTAGTTTCTCCAACTTTAGTTGAATTGGATTCAATGAAAAAGGTTCTTTCTGAAGATCAAAAAGCAATCACTATACCACGTTGTGGTTTTTGCTGCGTAGGTAAGAACGGTTCTTGCTCAACCCATAGCAGCCACGTAAAACTTGCAACAATAAAATAGAGGACATCTAACTTGTTTTTGCAGGGCATGTTGTGATGTGATATGGTCAAGACAAGATGCTAAATTTTATTGTATGAGATGATCATGTTTTGTAACATAGTTATCGGCAACTGGCAGGAGCCATATGGGTGTCGCTTTATTGTATGAAATGCAATCGCCATGAAATTGCTTCACTTTATCACTAAGAGGTAGCGATAGTCGTAGCAGCAATAGTTGGCGAGACAACAACGATGCTTCGATGGAGATCAAGGTGTCAAGCCAGTGACGATGGTGATCATGATGGTGCTTTGGAGATGGAGAGAAAAAGCACAAGATGATGATGGCCATATCATATCACTTATATTGATTGCATGTGATGTTTATACTTTATGCATCTTATTTTGCTTAGTTCGGTGGTAGCATTATAAGATGATCTCTCACTAAATTTCAAGGTACAAGTGTTCTCCCTGAGCATGCACCGTTGCTACAGTTCATCGTGCCGAGACACCACGTGATGATCGGGTGTGATAAGCTCTACGTTCACATATATGTATGGAAACCAGTTTTGCACACGCAGAATACTCAGGTTAAACTTGACGAGCCTAGCATATACAGATATGGCCTCGGAACACTGAGACCAAAAGGTCGAGCGTGAATCATATAGTAGATATGATCAACATAGTGATGTTCACCATTGAAAACTACTCCATCTCACGTGATGATCGAACATGGTTTAGTTGATATGGATCACGTGATCACTTAGATGATTAGAGATATGTCTATCTAAGAGGGAGTTCTTAAGTAATTTGATTAATTGAACTTTAATTTATCATGAACTTAGTACCTGATAGTATTTTGCATGTCTATGTTGTTGTAGATAGATGGCATGTGCTGTTTTTTGGAATATATAAAAAGTACTGGAGAAAAGATCCACGTCAGGGCGCCCACACCCTATCCATGAGGGTGGGGGCGCGCCTACCCCCCTAGGCGCGCCCCCTGCCTCGTGGGCCTGCTGACGCTCCACCGACGTCCATCTTGACTCCATATATTCGTGTTCGGGGAGAAAAAAACCAGAGAGAAGGATTCATCGTGTTTTACGATACGGAGCCGCCGCCAAGCCCTAAACTCTCTCGGGAGGGCTGATCTGGAGTCCCTCGGGGCTCCGGATAGGGGAATCCATCGCCATCATCATCATAAACTTTCCTCCATCACCAATTTCATGATGGTCACTGTCGTACGTGAGTAATTCCATCGTAGGCTTGCTGGACTGTGATGGGTTGGATGAGATATATCATGTAATCGAGTTAGTTTTGTTAGGGTTTGATCCCTAGTATCCACTATGTTCTGAGATTGATGTTGCTATGACTTTGTTATGCTTAATGCTTGTCACTAGGGCCCGAGTGCCATGATTTCAGATCTTAACCTATTATGTTTTCATGAATATATGTGAGTTATTGATCCTATCTTCCAAGTCTATAGTCACCTATTATGTGTTATGATCCGTTAACCCCGAAGTGACAATAATCGGGATACTTACCGGTGATGACCGTAGTTTGAGGAGTTCATGTATTCACTATGTGTTAATGCTTTAGTCCGATACTCTATTAAAAGGAGGCCTTAATATCCCTTAGTTTTCAATAGGACCCCGCTGCCCCAGGAGGGTAGGACAAAAGATGTCATGCAAGTTCTTTTCCATAAGCAAGTATGACTATATTCGGAATACATGCCTACATTACATTGATGAACTAGAGCTAGTTCTGTGTCACCCTATGTTATAACTGTTGCATGATTGATCGCATCCGACATAATTCTCCATCACTGATCCAATGCCTACGCGCTTTCATATATTGTTCTTCGCTTATTTACTTTCCCGTTGCTACTGTTACAATCACAATAAACCCAAAAATATTACTTTTGCTACCATTACCACTACTATCATATTACTTTGCTACTAAATACTTTGCTGCAGATATTAAGTTCCCAGATGTGGTTGAATTGACAACTCAGCTGCTAATACTTGAGAATATTCTTTGGCTCCCCTTGTGTCGAATCAATAAATTTGGGTTGAATACTATACCCTCGAAAACTGTTGCGATCCCCTATACTTGTGGGTTATCGAGGGACAAGTCACTGGAAGCGAAACTGCCCCAAGTATTTGGTGGAGAAGAAGGATGACAAAGTAAAAGGTATATTTGATATACATGTTATTGATGTATACCTTACTAATACTCGCAATAGCGCCTGGGTATTTGATATTGGTTCTATTGCTAATATTTGCAACTCAGAACAGGGGCTACGGATTAAGCAAAGATTGGCTAAGGATGAGGTGCCGATGCGCGTGGGAAATGGTTCCAAAGTCGATGTGATCGTCGTCGGCACGCTATCTCTACATCTAACTTCGGGATTAGTTTTAGACCTAAATAATTGTTATTTGGTGCCAGCGTTGAGCATGAACATTATATATGGATCTTGTTTGATGTGAGACGGTTATTCATTTAAATCGGAGAATAATGGTTATTCTATTTATATGAGTAATATCTTTTATGGTCATGCACCCTTGATGAGTGGTCTATTTTTACCAAATCTTGATAGTAGTGATACACATGTTCATAGTATTGAAGCCAAAAGATGCAGAGTTGATAATGATAGTGCAACTTATTTGTGGCACTACCGTTTGGGTCATATAGGTGTAAAGCGCATGAAGAAACTCCATTCTGATGAACTTCTGGAATCACTTGATTATG
Organism: Triticum urartu; assembly: GCF_003073215.2. Classification (NCBI taxonomy): domain Eukaryota; kingdom Viridiplantae; phylum Streptophyta; class Magnoliopsida; order Poales; family Poaceae; genus Triticum; species Triticum urartu. The sequence continues at coordinate 103,750,965 of NC_053026.1, read as the reverse complement.
AATCACTTGGTACTTGCGAACCATGCCTCATGGGCAAGATGACTAAAACTCCTTTCTCCGGAATAATGGAGCGAGCAACAGAGTTATTGGAAATCATACATACTGATGTATGTGGTCCAATGAACATTAAGGCTCATGACAGATATCGTTATTTTATCACCTTCAAAGATGATTTGAACATATATGGGTATATCTACTTAATGAAAGATAAGTCTGAAACATTTGAAAAGTTCAGAGAATTTCAGAGTGAAGTGGAAAATCATCATAACAAGAAAATAAAGTTTCTACGATCTGATCGTGGAGGAGAATATTTGAGTTACGAGTTTGGTCTTCATTTGAAACAATGCGGAATAGTTTCGCAACTCACGCCACCCGGAACACCACAGCACAATGGTGTGTCCGAACGTCGTAATCATACTTTATTAGATATGGTGCAATCTATGATGTCTCTTACTGATTTACTGCTATCGTTTTGGGGTTATGCTTTAGAGACGGCTGCATTCACGTTAAATAGGGCACCATCTAAATCCGTTGAGAAGACACCTTATGAACAGTGATTTGGGAAGAAACCCAAGTTATCGTTTCTTAAAGTTTGGGGCTGCGATGCTTATGTGAAAAATCTTGAACCTGATAAGCTCGAACCCAAATCGGAGAAATGTGTCTTCATAGGATACCCAAAGGAGATTGTTGGGTACACGATCTATCAGAGATCCGAAGGCAAGATATTCGTTGCTAAGAATGGATCCTTTCTAGAGAAGGAGTTTCTCTCGAAACAAGTGAGAGGGAAGAAAGTAGAACTTGATGAGGTAATTGTACCTGCTCCCTTATTGGAAAATAGTTCATCAGTGAAATCAGTTCCAGTGATTCCTATACCAGTAAGTGAGGAAGCTAATGATGATGATCATGAAACTTCTGACCAAGTTACTACCGAACCACGTAGGTCAACCAGAGTAAGATCCGCACCAGAGTGGTATGGTAATCCTGTTCTGGAGGTCATGTTACTTGACCATGCCGAACCTACAAACTATGAGGAAGCGATGATGAGCCTAGATTCCGCAAAATGGCTTGAGGCCATGAAATATGAGACGGGATCCATGTATGAGAACAAAGTGTGGACTTTTGTTAACTTGCCCGATGATCGGGAGGCCATAGAGAATAAATGGATCTTCAAGAAGAACACTGACGCTGACAGTAATGTTACTGTCTAGAAAGCTCGACTTGTTGCAAAAGGTTTTCGACAAGTTGAAGGAGTTGACTATGATGAGACCTTCTCACCCGTAGAGATGCTTAAGTCTGTCTGAATCATGTTAGCAAGTGCCGCATTTTATGATTATGAATTTGGCAAATGGATGTCAAAACCGCATTCCTTAACGGATATCTTAAAGAAGAGTCATATATGATGCAACCAGAAGGTTTTGTCGATCCAAAAGGTGCTAACAAAGTATGCAAGCTCCAGCGATCCATTAACGGACTGGTGCAAGCCTCTCAGAGTTGGAATATACGCTTTGATAGTGTGATGAAAGCATATGGTTTTATACAGACTTTTGGAGAAGCCTGTATTTACAAGAAAGTGAGTGGGAGCTCTGTAGCATTTCTGATATCATATGTAGATGACATATTGTTGATTGCAAATGATACTGAATTTTTGAATAGCATAAAAGGATACTTGAATAAGAATTTTTCAATGAAAGACCTCGGTGAAGCTGCTTATATATTGGGCATCAAGATCTATAGAGGTAGTTCAAGACGCTTAATTGGACTTTCACAAAGCACATACCTTGATAAAGTTTTGAAGAAGTTCAAAATGGATCAAGCAAAGAAAGGGTTCTTGCCTATGTTACAAGGTGTGAACTTGAGTTAGACTCAATGCCCGACCATTGCAGAAGATAGTCAGACACAAGTTGATCATTGTCTTAGCAGTGTGTGGTGCCCCCCTCCACCATAATCCACCTCGATCATATCGTCATGGTGCTTAGGCAAAGTTCTGCGCCAGTAGCTTCATCATCACCGTCATCACGCCGTCGTGCTGACGAAGCTCTCCCTCGACACTCAGCTCGATCGAGAGTTCCTGGGACATTACCGAGCTGAACGTGTGCAGATCACGGAGGTGCCATACTTTCGGTAATAGGATCGGCCGGATCGTGAAGACGTACGACTACATCAACCGTGTTGTCATAACGCTTCCTCTTACGGTCTACGAAGGTACGTGGACAATACTCTTCCCTCTCGTTGCTATGCATCACCATGATAGATCTTGCGTGTGCGTAGGAATATTTTTTAAATTTGTCGTGGATTTGTCACGACAGATGTCCTAGTGTGAGGACTTAATCATGAGGCCAGCGCATCTATGTGGTAGCTTGAGAGGGGTTGATCGGGACGAGAGATGCAAGGCGGATCATCACACAAGACGAGGATTTAGACAGCTTCGGGCCCCGGGAAACATCATCCGGAATAGCCCTACATGTTGTTTGTGGCTAGGTCTCATTATGGTCATGAGGGAGTCGCCGCATAAGTCGGCTCTCCTCTAGTTGTGTCTAGCCTTAGAGATTATTGCTTCTTGCTTGTCCCTCTTGGGGTTCCCTGCCCCTCCTTATATAAGTTGAAGGGGCGGGTTACATGTGGAGTCCTATTAGGATTAGGACTAGTCTATTACAAGTGGAATCCTAGTCTGCCCCCTTAAGGGAAAACTCCTTATGCCTTTCCTCGTAAACGGACCCACCATAACATGAGTCGGCCTTCTGGGCCTTGGGCCTAGTCTTCTATCTGACCCACCGTTAGGGCCATCCGTGAGTCGCCAGTCCTCCGGCGGGTTACCAATGAAAACGCCAATCCCGGCCGGGTCATACTTCCGGCCGGGTCATACCGCGGGGTATATCCCCGACAAAATTATTGTGTTCCCCAACAGATGATGCATTACGGAACGAGTAAAGAGACTTGCCGGTAACGAGATTGAACTCGGTATCAGGATACCGATGATCAAATCTCGGGCAAGTAACATAACAATGACAAAGGGAACAACGTATGTTGTTATGCGGTTTGACCGATAAAGATCTTCGTAGAATATGAAGGAGCCAATATGCGCATCCAGGTTCCGCTATTGGTTATTAACCGGAGATGTGTCTCGGTCATGTCTACATAGTTCTCGAACCCGTAGGGTCCGCACGCTTAATGTTCGATGATGATTTGTATTATGATTTATGTGATTTGATGTACCGAAGGTTGTTTGGAGTCTCGGATGTGATCACATACTGACGGGGAGTCTCGAAATGGTCGAGACGTAAAGATCGATATATTGGAAGGCTATATTCGGACATCGGAAAGGTTCCGAGTGATTCAGGTATTTTTCGGAGTACCGGAGAGTTACTTCAATTCGCCGGGGAAAGTAGTGGGCCTTAATGGGCCATGCGGGAAAGGAGAGAAGCGCCTCAAAGTGTGGCCATGCGCCCCCCCATGGCAAGTCCTAATTGGACTAGGGTGGGGGCGGCGCCCCCCTCTCTTTCATTCTCCCTCTCCTACTCCTTCCCTCTCTCCCCTCTTGGAAAAGGAAGGGGACTCCAACTAGGATTGGGAATCCTTGTTGGACTCCCCCTATAGGCGCGCCCCTCCTAGGTCGGCCTCCACTTCCCCCTCCTTTATATACATGGGCAAGGGGCACCCCAAAGGCACTTCAAGATTTGTCTTAGCCGTGTGCGGTTCCCCCCTCCACAGTTTTCCACCTCGGTCATATTGTCATAGTGCTTAGGTGAAGCCCTGCGTCGGTAACTTCATCATCACCGTCACCACGCCGTCATGCTGACATAACTCTCCCTCGGACTCAACTAGATCAAGAGTTCGAGGGACGTCACCGAGCTGAACGTGTGCAGATCATGGAGGTGTTGTGCGTTTGGTACTTGGATCGGTTGGATCGCGAAGACATTCGACTACATCAACCGCGTTACTAAACGCTTCCGCTTTCGGTCTACGAGGGTACGTAGACACACTCCCCCACTCGTTTCTATGCATCTCCTAGATAGATCTTGCGTGATCGTAGGTAAATTTTTTGAAATACTGCGTTCCCAACAGTGGCATCCGAGCCAGGTCTATGCATAGATGTTATATGCACGAGTAGAACACAAAGAGTTGTGGGCGATAATAGTCATATTGCTTACCAACATGTCATACTTTGATTCGGCGGTATTGTTGGATGAAGCGGTCCAGACTGACATTACTTAACCGCGTTCATGAGACTGGTTCTACCGCCGTGCTTCGTACACAGGTGACTAGTGGGTGTCTGTTTCTCCAACTTTAGTTGAATCGAGTTTGACTAGGCCCGGTCCTTGTTGAAGGTTAAAACAACACTCTTGATGAAAAATCGTTGTGGTTTTGATGTGTAGGTAAGAACAGTTCTTGCTAGAAGCCCGTAGCAGCCACGTAAAATTTGCAACAACAGAGTAGAGGACGTCTAACTTGTTTTTGCAGGGTATGTTGTGATGTGATATGGTCAAGACATGATGAGATATAAATTGTTATATGAGATGATCATGTTTTGTTAAAGTTATCAACAACTGGCAGGAGCCTTATGGTTGTCTCTTTATTGCATAAGATACAAGCGTCATATAATTGCTTTACTTTATCGCTGTGCGATAGCAATAGTTGCAAAAGCAATAGTTGGCAAGACGACCATGTGACGACACGTTGATAAATATCAAGATGATGAATATCATGGTGTCATGCCGGTGACGATGGAGATCATGACGGTACTTTGGAGATGAAGATCAAAGGCACAAGATGATGATGGCCATATCATGTCACATATTTTGAGTGCATGTGATGTTTATCTTTTATGCATCTTATTTTGCTTAGTATGACGGTACCATTATGAGATGATCCCTTACTAAAATTTCAAGGTATAAGTGTTCTCCTTGAGTATGCACCGTTGCGACAGTTCTTCATGCTGAGATACCACATGATTATCGGGTGTGATAATCTCTACGTTCACATACAATGGGTGCATGCCAGTTTTGCACATGTAGAATACTGGAGTTAAACTTGACGAGCCTAGCATATGCAGATATGGCCTCGGAACACTAAGATCGAAAGGTCGAGCATGAATCATATAGTAGATATGATCGACATAGTGATGTTCACCATTGAAAACTACTCCATCTCACGTGATGATAGGACATGGTTTAGTTGATGTGGATCACGTGATCACTTTGATGATTAGAGGGATGTCCATATAAGTGGGAGTTCCTAAGTAATATGATTAATTGAACTTTAATTTATCATGAACTTAGTACGTGATAGTATTTTGCATATCTATGTTGTAGATCAATAGCTCGCGTATAGCTCCCTGTTTTATTTTTTGATATGTTCCTAGAGAAAAATAAGTTGAAAGATGATAGTAGCAATGATGCAGACTAGGTCCATGATCTGAGGATTATCCTCACTGCTGCATAGAATTATTATGTCCTTGATGCACAGCTAGGTGACGGACCTATTGCAGGAGCAGATGCAGACGTTATGAACGTTTGGCAAAGCTCGGTATGATGACTACTTGATAGTTTAGTGCACCATGCTTTACGGCTTAGAACAGGGATTTCAAAAACATTTTGAATGCCACAGAACATATAAGATGTTCCAAGAGCTGAAATTTGTATTTCAGACTCATGCCCGAGTCAAGATGTATGAGACCTTTGACAAATACTTTGCCTGCAAGATGGAGGAGAATAGCTCAACCAGTGAGCATGTGCTCAGAATGTCCGAGCACTACAATCGCTGGAATCAAGTGGGAGTTAATCTTCCAGATAAGATAGTGATTGATAGAGTTCTCTAGTCACTATCAGCAAGTTACTGGAACTTCGTGATGAACTATAATATGCAAAGGATGAGAAAAACGATTCCCCGAGCTCTTCGAGATGCTGAAATCAGCAAAGGTAGAAATAAAGAAAAGCATCAAGTTTTGATGGTTGATAAGACCACTAGTTTCAAGTAAAAGGGCAAGGGAAAGAACGGGAACTTCAAGAAGAATGGCAAGAAAGTTGCCATTCCCATGAAGAAGCCCAAAGCTAGACCCAAGCCTGAAACTGAGTGCTTCTACTGCAAAGGAAATGGTCACTGGAAGTGGAACTACCCCAAATACTTGGCGGATAAGAAGGATGGCAAAGTGAACAAAGGTATATTTGATATACACATTATTGATGTGTAGTTTACTAGTGTTCATAGTAACCCCTAGGTATTTGATACCGATTTAGTTGCTAAGATTAGTAACTTGAAACAGGAGTTACAAAATGAATAAGAACTAGTTGAGGGCAAGGTGACGATGTGTGTTGGAAGTGATTCCAAGGTTGATAAAATCACCATCGCACACTCCCTTTACCTTAGGGATTAGTGTTGATCCTAAAATAAATGTTATTTGGTGTTTGCGTTAAGCATAAATATGATTGGATCATGTTTATTGTAATACGATTATTCATTTAAGTCAAAGAATAATTGTTGTTCTATTTACATGAATAAAACCTTCTATGGTTATACACTCAATATAAATGGTTTATTGAATCTCGATCATAGTGATACACATATTCATAATATTGAAGCCAAAAGATGCAAAGTTAATAATGATAGTGCAACTTATATGTGGCACTGCCGTTTAGGTCATATTGGTGTAAAGCGCATGAAGAAACTCCATGCTGATGGGCTTTTGGAATCACTTGATTATGAATCATTTGATGCTTGTGAACGATGCCTCATGGGCAAGATGACTAAGACTCCGTTCTCCGGAACAATGGTACAAGAAATTGACTTTTTGGAAATAATATGTACTGATGTATGCGATCCAATGAGTGTTGAGGCCCATGGTGGGTATCTTTATTTTCTGACCTTCACAGATGATTTGAGCACATATGGGTATATCTACTTGATGAAACATAAGTCTGAAACATTAGAAAATTTCAAAGAATTTCATAGTGAAGTGGAAAATCATCGTAACAAGAAAATAAAGTTTCTACGATCTGACTGCAGAGACGAATATTTGAGTTACGAGTTTGGTCTTCATTTGAAACGATGTGGAATAGTTTCACAACTCACGCCACCTGGAACACCACAGCGTAATGGTGTGTCCGAACGTCATAACCATACTTTATTAGATATGGTGCGATCTATGATGTCTCTTACCGATTTATCACTATCGTTTTGGGGTTATGCATTAGAGACAGCTGCATTCACGTTAAATAGGGCAGCATCTAAATCCGTTGAGACGACACCACATGAACTATGGTTTAGCAAGAAACCTAAGCTGTCATTTCTTAAAGTTTGGGGCCATGATGCTTATGTAAAAAAGTTTCAACCTGATAAGCTCGAACCCAAATCGGAGAAATGCGTCTTCACAGGATACCCAAAGGAAACTGTTGGGTACATCTTCTATCACAGATCCGAAGGCAAGATATTCGTTGCTAAGAATGGATCCTTTCTAGAGAAGAAGTTTCTTTCGAAAGAAGTGAGTGGGAGGAATGTAGAACTTGATGAGGTAATTGTACCTTCTCCCCAATTGGAAAGTAGTTCATCACATAAATCAGTTCTAGTGATTCCTATGCCAATTAGTGAGGAAGCTAATGATGATGATCATGAAACTTTAGATCAAGTTACTACCGAACATCGTAGGTCAACCAGAGTATGGTCCGCACCAGAGTGGTACGGTAATCCTTTCTGGAAGTCATGTTACTAGACCATGACGAACCTACGAACTATGAGGAAGCGATGATGAGCCCAGATTCTGCAAAATGGCTTGAGGCCATGAAATCTGAGATGGGATCCATGTATGAGGAAAAGGTGTGGACTTTGGTTGACTTGCCCAATGATCGGCAAGCCATTGAGAATAAATGGATCTTTAAGAGGAAGACAGGCGTTGATAGTAGTATTACTATATACAAAGCTCGAATTGTCACAAAAGGTTTTCGACAAGTTCAAGATGTTGACTATGATGAGATTTTCTCACTCGCATCGATACTTAAGTTTGTCCGAATCATGTTAGAAATTGCCACGTTTTGTGAAATCTAGCAAATGGATGTCAAAACTGCATTCCTTAATGGAATTCTTAAAGAAGAGGTGTATATGATGCAACAAGAAGGTTTTGACAATACTAAAGGTGCTAACAAAGTGTGCAAGCTCCGGCGATCCATCTGTGGACTGGTGCAACCATCTCGGAGTTGGAATATATGATTTGATAAAGTGATCAAAGCATATGGTTTTATACAGAGTTGCGGTGAAGCCTGTATTTACAAGAAAGTGAGTGGCAGCACTACAACCTTTCTGATAAGTATATGTGAATGACATATTGTTGATTGGAAATGATGTAGAATTTTCTGGAAAGCATAAAGGAGTTTTTGAAAGGAGTTTTTCAAAGAAAGACCTCGGTGAAGCTGCTTACATATTGGGCATCAAGATCTATAGGGATAGATCAAGACGCTTGATAAGATTTTTCAATGAGTACATACCTTGACAAGATTTTGAAGTAGTTCAAAATGGAACAGTCAAAGGAGTTCTTGCCTGTATTGCAAGGTGTAAAGTTTAGTAAGACTCAAAACATGACCACGACAGAAAATAGAAAGAGAATGAAAGTCATTCCCTATGACTCAGCCATAGGTTCTATAAAGTATGCTATGCTGTGTACCAAACCTATTGTGTACCTTGCAATGAGTTTGGAAAGGGGGTACGATATTGATCCAGGAGTGGATCACTTGACAACGGTCAAAATTATCCTTAGAAGATTAAGGAGATATTTCTCAGTTATGGAGGTGATAAAGAGTTCGTCGTAAAGTGTTACGCCGATACAAGCTTTTACACCGATCCGGATGACTCCGAGTCTCAATCTAGATATATATTGAAAGTGGGAGCAATTACTTAGAGTAGCTCCATGCAGATCATTGTAGACATAAAAAAAATTGCAAAATAAATACGGCTTTGAATGTGACAGACCCATTGACTAAGCTTCTCTCACAAGTAAAACATGATCACACCTTAGTACTCTTTGGATGTTAATTACATAGTGATGTGAACTAGATTATTGACTCTAGTAAAACCCTTTGGGTATTAGTCACATGGCGATGTGAACTAATCACATGGTGATGTGAACTATTGATGTTAAATCACATGGCGATGTGAACTAGATTATTGAATCTAGTGCAAGTGGGAGACTAAAGGAAATATGCCCTAGAGGCAATAATAAAGTTGTTACTTATATTTCCTTATATCATGATGAATGTTTATTATTCATGCTAGAATTGTATTAACCGGAAACTTAGCACATGTGTGAATACATAGACAAACAGAGTGTCACTAGTATGCCTCTACTTGACTAGCTCGTTAATCAAAGATGGTTAAAGTTTCCTAACCATAGACATGAGTTGTCATTTGATAAACTGGATCACATCATTAGAGAATGATGTGATTGACATGACCCATCCGTTAGCTTACCACTATGATCATTTAGTTTATTGCCATTGCTTTCTTCATAACTTATACATGTTCCTATGACTATGAGATTATGCAACTCCCGAATACCGGAGGAACACCTTGTGTGCTATCAAACGTCACAACGTAAATGGGTGATTATAAATATGCTCTACAGGTGTCTCCAATGGTGTTTGCTGAGTTGGCATAGATCGAGATTAGGATTTGTCACTCTGATTGTCGGAGAGGTATCTCTGGGCCCTCTCAGTAATGTTCATCACTATAAGCCTTGCAAGCAATGTTACTAAAGAGTTAGTTACGGGTTGATGCAATACGAAACGAGTAAAGAGATTTGCCAGTAACGAGATTGAACTAGGTATGAGGATACCAACGATCGAATCTCAGGCAAGTAACATTCCAATGACAAAGGGAACAACGTATGTTGTTATGCGGTTTGACCGATAAAGATCTTCGTAGAATATGTAGGAGCCAATATGAGCATCCAGGTTCCGCTATTGGTTATTGAACGAAGATGTGTCTCGATCATGTCTACATAGTTCTCGAACCCATACGGTCCGCACACTTAACGTTCGATGACAATTTGTATTATCAGTTATGTGATTTGATGTACCGAAGGTTGTTCGGAGTCCCGGATGTGAGCACGGACATGACGAGGTGTCTTGAAATGGTCGAGACGTAAAGATCGATATATTGGAAGGCTATATTCGGACATCGGAAAAGTTCCCAGTGATTCGGGTATTTTCGGAGTACCGGAGAGTTACGGGAATTCGCCGGGGGAAGTAGTGGGCCTTAATGGGCCATACGGGATAGGAGAGAAGGGCCTCAAAGGGTGGCCGCCCCCCCATGGCAAGTCCTAATTGGACTAGGGAGGGGGCGGCGCCCCCCTCTCTTTCCTTCTCCCTCTCTTACTCCTTCCCTCTCCCCCCTCTTGGAAAAGGAAGGGGACTCCAACTAGGATTGGGAATCCTAGTTGGACTCCCCCTATAGGCCCCCCCTAGGCCGGCCTCCTCTTCCCCCTCCTTTATATTCTTGGGCAAGGGGCACCCAAAAGGCACTCCAAGATTTGTCTTAGCCGTGTGCGGTTCCCCCCTCCACAATTTTCCACCTCGGTCATATTGTCGTAGTGCTTAGGCGAAGCCCTGCGTCGGTAACTTCATCCTCACCGTCACCACGCCATCGTGCTGACGAAACTCTCCCTCGGCCTCAACTAGATCAAGAGTTCGAGGGGCATCACCGAGCTGAACGTGTGCAGATCACAGAGGTGCCGTGCGTTCGGTAATTGGATCAGTTGGATTGCGAAGACGTTCGACTACATTAACCGCGTTACTAAACGCTTCCGCTTTCGGTCTACGAGGTTACGTAGTGAAGGAAATATGGCCTAGAGGCAATAATAAAGTTGTTATTTATATTTCCTTATATTATGATAAATGTTTATTATTCATGCTAGAATTGTATTAATCGGAAACTTAGTACATGTGTGAATACATAGACAAACAGAGTGTCACTAGTATGCCTCTACTTGACTAGCTCATTAATCAAAGATGGTTAAGTTTCCTAACCATGGACAAATAGTTGTCATTTGATGAACGGGATCACATCATTAGAGAATGATGTGATTGACTTGACCCATGTGTTTGCTTAGCACTTTGATCGTTTAGTTTACTGCTATTGCTTTCTCCATAACTTATACATGTTCCTATGACTATGAGATTATGCAACTCATGAATACCGGAGGAACAGTTAGTGTGCTATCAAACATCACAACGTAACTAGCTGACTATAAATATGCTCTACAGGTGTCTCCGATGGTGTTTGTTGAGTTGGTATAGATCGAGATTAGGATTTGTCACTCCGTGTATCAGAGAGGTATCTCTGGGCCCTCTCGGTAATGCACATCACTATAAGCCTTGCAAGTAATGTGACTAATGAGTTAGTTATGAGATGTTGCATATGGAACGAGTAAAGAGACTTGTCGGTAACGAGATTAAACCAGGTATTGAGATACCGACGATCGAATCTCGGGCAAGTAACATACCGATGACAAAGGGAACAATCGCTACAAAAAAATACACTTCCGTGATGATACGTGTTTGTCACAGTAGGTCGATTTTTTGTCATGCATGTACATCCATGACAAATTTATGACAGAATCAAGATAGTCATACCTGTGCTGTCGTAGAAGTGTTCCATGGCATTACCAAAATTATCACCACGGAAGTGTCCACTTCCATGACGATAAATCGCGCGTCACAGAAGTGCTTTCGTCAAGGGTGACCGACACGTGGCATCCACTGTAACGGAACGCCGTTAAGCTATCGGGTCGGGTTTTGGATCCGATAACCCGTTAACAGTCCCGACCAATGGGGATTTTCCACGTGTAAAATCATCATGGGCTAGAGGAAACATGTGTTGGCTCATCGTCGGGACAGATGTCATCCACTCACTGGACAGAAGGCGCCTATGATACGTCGACACGTGGCACGGCCCAACAAGTTTAAATGGGCCGGCCCAACTAGAGGCCCACAAGATTTTGCGGACCATAATGGGCCGGCCCAGCTAAACGCCCATGAAATTTTGCGGACCATAATGGGCTGGCCCAGCTAAAGGCCCACAAGATTTTGCGGGCCATAATGGGTCGGCCCAGGTAAAGGCCCATGAGATTTTTTTGTGCTATAATGGGCCGGCCCAGGTAAAGGCCCACAAGATTCTTGCGGGTCATAATGGGCCGGCCCAGCTAAAGGCCCACGAGATTTCGCTGACATTAATGGGCCGGCCCAGCTATAGGCCCACAAGATCTTGAGGACCCTAGTAGGCCAGCTCATTAACTGGCTGCCATGTTTTGGGCCAAATGCCGGCCCATATTTGATCCGGTCCATTAATGGCCTGCCACGCTCCGAGCCTAATAGTGGCCCATATGAGATCCGGCCTGTTAAAAGCCTATCACGTTCTGGGCCAAATTACGGCCCATATCAGGTCCAACCCTTTAAGAGGCCTTGGGCTCAATTATGGCCCATATCAGATTCGGCCCGTCAACTGGACACTATGCTTTTGGGCCCACTTGCTAAAGGCCCACTTAGTAATTCAGCCTCATATTAGTTTTGGCCTGTTAAGGGCCCGTTTAACATTTTGGCCCTATATTAAATTCGCCATGTTAAAAGCCCGTCATATAGTTGGGCCTAACTATGGCCCGGTTTGCATCCGGCCTGCTCGCAACCGATATCTGATTGGGCCAAACAAGGACCCAGACAATTTTGGCCTGTTAAAAGCCCGTGATTTGATTCGCACAATCATGGGCCGGGGTTCATTTCGGGCTGCTGCGTAACTAGTAGGAATTAATAACAAACCTACTCTATACAATAAAGAAATTACGGCATAGTAACTAAGAATAAACCTACACTACACAATAAAGGATTTAAGGTATATTACATCCACTGGGCATCAAAGTTCACCACCAGTGATCATAAAGCGCAACGATGAAGCAGATTACAAAAACTGGGCACCATTGCAGCGTAACAAAATAATACTGAACCGAGACCACTTCCAAGACAGTTCAAGAAAGGTTAGCCTTGCGGGGGAACTGCTGCGCAAGCTGCTGAGCAAGGCTGTGAGACCGGCCTAGCATGTCGGTCATAGCTTCCAGGTGTAGCTGTTTAGCGATGAGGTTCTCATTGGTGTTCTCCACAATCTTTCTTAGAGATAGGACTTCAAGTCGAAGTTGTGTTGCAGAATGCCTTTCTGCTAGAACTTGGGACTGAAGAAGTCGAACTGATTCAGACAACGAATTCTGTGAGCTTGTCTAACTGTTAGTCTCAAGTAACTTGAACACTGCATCAAGACAAGACTTTGGGGTTGTCTCGCTATCTTCAAGATGTTTTGCCTTCTTTGCTGCAATCTATGTTGGGTTTGTCTCACAGCCTTCAGCAGACTTGTGCATGCCATCAGGCATATCACCCTGAAACAAAGCAGAGAGATGACAGGTTTTGCACGTGTATAAACAAAGATGATAACTGTTCTGACAATTCTATCCAATTTCAAATTAGAAAATAAAGAGTATGTTCAAAATATCAATAGCATAATTTGGCGTTATTCATAATGCGGGGAGCTTCAACACACTACTGGATTACCATGTCAACATAACAAGCATAGATGAAGGGCAAAGAAAATCATTGTATCTATTTTGGATAATGTGCATGGCATGTTGTTCATATCATCAGCCACATCAGTAAGATAAAACAGGAGATGACAAGGTGCAAACGTGGGCTGCTTCACCACACACTGGATTATAGATCCACAAAAACAAGCATACATATAGGGAATATTAAGTAATGTGCATGGTATGAATAAGGAATTTGGTTTTGCAAGTAAAACTTAGAACTTACAGTTCTTACGAACATGCATTTTGGTAGAAACAGCAAACTAAACAGCAGTAAATGATAGGGAGTATGAGCAAATTAAACAGTAGTTGAGGATAAAGGCTTTAGAAGGACTGACTTACATTAACAGTTAACACCGGCTTTATAATGCCCTTCTCCATGGCAAGGGAAGGATAACTCAAGAATTTCAGCACATAATCTTCTTCATAAGCATTGCCTATACTCTACATTTTGTAGAGAGTAATTATATATATATATATATATGATAATACTGGAAGGGATAGAGGATAATGAAGATAAGATGCAGATTGATGCTACATAATCAACTACCAATCCCTGGAAGTACAAGCGTTACAGGACAAAATGTACTGACAAGAGCAACGGGCTACACTTCTGCACTGGCATTGTCTGTGTATTCTACTTGTTGGTAAGATTAAATATAGATATGATCTTTTTTAGTAAATGGTGGGCGAGGGAGATAAGATGCAGAATGCTACAAAATGAACCAATCCCTCTTCCCATAATACAAGAGTGTTTTGAACACTGGTGTACTGTACAAAACGTTCTTATATTATGGGACGGAGGGAGTAGCTGTTAATGTAAGTACAGTGATAGACCACGTTCAGTCCTTACAAGAGGACTGCAGAGCTAAACCTCTTCAAAAGCATTGGGTTGATTCTAAATTTATGTAAGAGTCCATACAGATCTTATAATGTCCACCAAATGGACGATTACGAGGCTAACATGTGCAGTGATGCTACATAATCAAACAGCTATGAAAGTAAGTATGGTCATACAGGGTAAGAGGTACTCACAAGAGCAATGCAGTGTGCAGTATAGTTGCGAGATTCTGTGGTCCCTTGAGAATGAATGTTCTTCTGCTAACAGTTTTCATACAAGTGAGACATTAAGGCAAATGCAGAAATGTAGTTCAAATTGTGATGTGATATCATACACAGTACCTTACACTTCAGCCGAGACCAATGTGTAACAAGATCATTCCAGTCACCGTCGGATAAATGTAGCACCGAAGACTTTACAGAAATTTTGTTCAGAGGCTTGCCATCGAAGTGCGCTTGCCTCAGGTAGGAACGATACTTCATCAATGAGTGCTTGAAAAGCGCAACCAACCATTGCTCGTCATCACAATCCAGTTTGCGCCTCGCCTATTTAAAAGAATGAAATCTTGTGTGTTCTGTCAGCAGAAACATATGCAGTAATGACCATGAATAACATTAGTACATTACTTACATAGAAGTTGCGGAGGAAGACTAGAAATTGTTCTGTGTCTGCGGTATAATCTTTCCATGAAGGAAAGATGCGCAAAAAGTTCCTGACAACAACATAAGCTTCATCTTCTAAACTGGGAAGAAATGGAACAAGGGTCCTATTTGCTGCAATTGGGGCTCTCTCTGGTTCGAAAAGGGATTTGGCAACTGGATTTGGTGTACTCTTTGCTGGAATGGGGGTTTTGAGTCGTACAGCTGGTGCTATGTCAACTGGCATAATCATACTGTTTGCTGTAGTTGGGGTCTGCTGAGTTGGGGCATCAGAAATGACCAGTGTAGTAGGGCTAGAGTCTGCTAGAGTTGAGGTATTTTGTGGGTCAGGTGATATTGCAACTACACCTAATGGGCCATTTGATTTATCAGGTGCCACTACCTTTTCCAAATACTTTGCTTGTGCTCCTCCACGATCAGCAATCGCCCTCTTCCTTTTGAACGTCTGATACACAAGAACAACATTTGAATGGATAAATATGGTATGATGACAGATGGAATATGTACTGAATATGGATAGGCAGGGCGTATTCACATACACGATGTGTAAACTAAGCTAATGACAGTTCAACAAAGTAGAAGCAATGCAAAGCATCAGTTGCAAGATATGTGCGAGCAATGTAACCTTGGAAAGTTAGAGCAAGTACCTTGATGGGTGAATAAGATAGGGCATCTTCCTCTGGATCCTCCACTAGGGAGCTACATTGACTTAGGTCTCCCTCTAGCTCCGAATCACTGTTAGGATCATATTCTGAGCATGAATCTGTAGGTGGAGAGTGTTTGCATTGCATTGCATCCAGACTTGATTTCAGTCCCTTAATGCCAAGTTTGACAGCCATGGCATTGTTCTGCTTTATTCTTTTCATGCGCGCAAGCTCATAATCATTATGATGCTGTTCAGAATCTGAGATTCATGAAAACATAAAAAGTAGTCAGATTATCTATGGAATGCATTGCGGTTTCAACTCGGAGAGTGTCTCCCTATAAACCCCTGCATATGCAAAGTTCACCTCCCCAACCGTGCTGACCAGACCACACACAAAGATACACATCCAAGCGGCGAACATGCATTTTCGAAACTAATTTAGGAACATTTAGCTGACCAATTAAACAACTCTATTTTAATAATATCAGATTCGTATTTGAACAACTAAGCTTGTTTACTTGATGGGTGGAGCAGTGTTATTATGACACGAAGCATGTATTCTGATCGTATAGTGATCATAAAAGGGGGAAACTCTAAGCATATATTTTTTTAGCAAAAGAGGGTTTCCCCTCTGATTTCTATTAAAGAAACCACCACGGAACCAACATGATCAATTAAACCCTAAGCATGATCAATTAAACCGTACTATGGCTGTGCCATGGCAGATTTGAAGCTGCAAACCGGAGAAATGATATTTAGCATCCATTGTTTGCTTCGAACTAAGAACTAAATTCTAAGAGCTGAAAAGAAAGTAGAGTAACCAAGTTAAGATCTATTTTCTGGTTGAGATCAAAAAGTTGAGGAGATATGAAATACCACCTCTCTTGCGGCGCCGTGTAGGCATCGGGGGTGCGATGGCTATCGGTGGCATTGAAGCAGATCTGCGATGGTAGACGGGTGCATCGGGGGATAAGTCCCGTTGCGGTGGAAGAGAAGATCGAGTGAGCGGCCCTGGCAAAGAGGACGATGGTGCCAATCAAGTGAGAGGACACGATGCAAGGCTATTGGTTCGTCGCCGTGGATGAGAAACGTCCATCTCTAGCAGTGGACGATGCGGTCTTGGTAGGTGCTCTGGCATGGTGGAGGACGGCGGCGATGGATGTGGTGGAGGACGGCGGCGATGGATGGGGTGGCGGACGGAGGCTGGTGTGGGAATGGGGTGTTCTAGCGCGGACGGTGTATGAATGGGAAAATGGAGGGAGAGGTACGGGGAACCATGTTTTTGGGATAGGCCTGTCTGAAATATGGGAAAGTTATGAACTTATCCCCCGTTTCAAATTTGGAAGTCTCATCGGTTGGGTATAGGACGGTAATCTCGCATCTCCCAAATATTTGCCGGTAACTATTTCAGGTAAGGAGAGGGTGTTTTGCCGCCCACGGTTGGCGCCCACAGTGTATGAACGGGGCTGACAGGTAGGGCAGTTGTGTCACGTCTGATGGAAGTTACACATCTGCCCCTATTTAAAATATTAGCCTACATCTATTTCGGACGAGGAGAGGGTGTTTGGCCTCCCACCGTGTATGAATGGGGAATGGAGGGAGAAACAGAGGTCTTTCGGACGAGCTTGAATCAAATGAGTTTTGCCGCCCATGTTTGACGCCCGCCGTGTCAGAATGGGCTCAGAGGCGGTCGTGTCACGTCTAATTGAAGTTACTAACCTACCCCTATTTAGAGCAGTGGAAATCGGGCCGATGGATTGTCCGTGTAATGGGTAGAAAGTAATTTCCATCTCCCAAACACTTGGCTTCGGGCAGCCGATGTAGGAGTGGACATTTTGCTTTTTCTTTCGAATTTTGGGACAATAAGCATCCACGTTTACCCTGGCAACTAAATTCAAATCCATTTTGTATTCCTATATGAATCTTTATAAATCATTCTATGTGTTTTTATATATCTTCAAAAGGACGACAAAGATGTATTCCACTATCATATATGAATATGGTTTACAAATGCTGATACTCAAATTCAGAAACTAGAATCCAGTTTAAGGTGAATTCGAATATTTATAACACTTCATGTCCAACTCAAATGTCACACGCAGCATAATGTGTACTCCCATTTAGATATGTACACAAGCCATGTATCAAGATTCAAATACCGAGTCAATCAACCAAGAATGTACGGAACTAACAGACATATAAACACTTATAGAGTATATTGATCAATATATCAACTAACATACATAAGCCAGGTCGCTGTACTTTTTTTGGCAACAACAACATCCTTTTTTTTAGCCAGCATCTTGGCCCTTCCCGATGCGTGCCACTTATGGTCCATCTATACTACTATTGCTGAATGCACATTCAGCCCGATTGGCTTATTTGTAGGTCTGGCACAGCAATCCAAATGAAATGTCTCCGAGTCTTATCAATTAATACAGACTTGTGCTCAAATAAAATTACAAACAAAAAAACAAAAAAAACAATTATTACATGATCTCTAAAACAAATGGTTTGATTGATTACATGAACAGACAACACAAAGGTTATTCAATTATGGAAAGAACATTTCACCTATGATTTACCAAGTAGGAATTTAATTTCCTTTTTTCCTTCAGGACCTTAACAATCTGGTCAGTCTTAGCTTGCTTTGTTTCGAAATCCACCAAATATTTAATGGTTGTCTTGAGTACTGCTTGTGATTGTGCTGTTTGCTTCCTCAACATGTCAACTTCATCTCTAAGTGCAGAAGCAGAATCTCTTTCTACCACTAGTTTAGCCTCTAGAGCATCAGCTGTTGGCAATTCATAATGCACAATTGGACCGGTGCCACTGCTGTGGGATGATGCAACGTCCATGGGGACCTCGCTCTTTGATCTTGGGCTAACCTGTTTTGCCATTAAAGTTCCGATTGGATTCAGAAAAGTTGAAGTTAGCAAAACATCTCAACTGGGAGTTATAACAGCAAACCATTTAAACAAATAAGGAATTAAAGAGTTTCAATTGGATGTTGAAAATTAGTTATTAACATCATTGTAACCCGCTGTTGCAGCAACAAAGCAGTTAAACAAACAAGTAGATATTTAATTTAAGGCAAACAGGTAATTCTTAACAGTAAGTATCAAACACATAGATAGGCGCAGTCTACAATATGATTAACAGGCTGCGCCATTATGTAATCAGTAGCAAACTAAATTAAGCCAAGCAACGTAATTGAACAATTTTGCAATAAGTGGCTAACTAAAATTCCGAGAAGCAGGTAACTGAACTTATGCTAGTTCTTTGTACACGCACACTGCAACTTCTTTTTTGCTTACAAGGTTGTACGAAGGAGTCCATGGAATCAATTTCTTGGATACGCAGTCCCAATACTTCTTTCTTCCCACACTGCATGGGTAAGTCGAATGGTTAATCTGGTAAGATGGTGCGTCCTTGATATGTTATATGAGGACGTGTAGTCAGACTAGTTGTAGCCAAACACATCACACTAGCTTTTACTGTATATTTCATGCGATTACTTTTGGCATATCGTGATCTAAGCAATCTATAATAGGATGAAAAGACTGGCATCCTTCACATTATTGGCGAACTCAGTTCATAGAAACAAGCAATTCAACCATTCTGTGGGTTAATCAAAAGCGCCACTGGAATATTTTTCACTATCCAATCATACACACAAAAAGGGGCGATGCCACCATAGGGGCTGGTATGGGCGGCCGCCTCAGGTGGCTAGAAAGTGTGCACCTAGTTTGAGTCGTCCAGGTTGGCCCATGCTAGTTTTGTCCGTCCCAACGCACGAGCAGGCAATATAAAAAATGAAGAAAAATATTTCAATTTGGATGGGCCAATAACATAAGTGCAAGGCAGGCCCTATAGCAGGCTCGCGGCCCAAACAAGCGCCTCCCATATCGATCAACAGCAAGAAAAATCCCAATTCATTCGCTCCAGCCTCCAGTCTGGTTCGCTCCTAACCTAGCTGTCGCTGGACAGACCGACACAGCACTTCCTCGCACCGTCGTTGGAGGGCGGTCGCCGGGCTTCAAGCAAACGAAAGGACACGAAGATGAAGATCCAACCCTGGGTGTAGCCTACGTGGGAGGCAGCGGCGGCAGCACGGGCATGGCAGTGAGCTTGCACAAACGGACGGTCGCAGCTTGCAAGAGTAGCATGCGCAACGAGCAGGTACATCACATCCCTGATTATATCTAATTCAACTCTTCAATTTCTGGCCTATAGTTAAACCTGACGGTGTTGTAAAACTGCTTGTATGTAGGGAATCTATGAGAAAATGAAACCAAGTTCTACTTATTTTATAACTCCCCCAATCAATGCTGAACTGACTGAATCTGATGTATCTAATCAAGTTTCCGGTGCAAACATACAAGCTCATGTTGTTCTTGAGCCTGAAGTGTCTAATGAACAGACTGCTAATGAAGGATTTGATGCAAACATTTTACATGCTCCTGGTGATGAACATATAGTGTCTAATGAGGGATCTAATGCAAGCATTTTGCAAGCTCATTGAAGAATTTAGTGTCTAATGATGATCTACTATGTTGAGAGAGACAGAGATTTGCAGGCATTGATGACAAGAAAATTATAGTGCATTTTCATAGCTTGAGGAAACGTCGAGGCCATCTACCAGAAAGTCCCCGTATCATGACAACATAGCATAAATACTTTTCTAATCTGCTATTTGAAACTATTGGCATACTTGTGCAGGATAGATATATTTATGCAGTTTGCGCACTGGTTATACGTGCAATTACACTTCGATATTTTCAGCCAGAGAACGAATAATTCAAGCAGGTACAGACCATGTTTGTAGTCCTTGTACACCATGTTGCATTTTGTGTTTTTTGGTGCTTGCATCATTTACTGTTTATAATCTGAACTACTTTGGATCATTAGCTGGTTTTCAAAGTGCATGTACCTTCACATTTTTCAAGTTATGTTGATTTCTGGAGTGCAAGTGCCTTCATATTTTTTAAGTTAAATGTTCGCCCCTGGTAACTTGAATTCGTGGATCAGCCACTACACACAAATCATACACGAATGCCAGTATGAATTAAATGAAATGCAGGGACTTACGCTAGCTCGTTGTACAGGCTCACTGCAGCTCTGCTTGCGCTTGGGATGTTCCATGTACAAGTCCATGTTACCACTTGCTTGGATGTGCAGGACTTGTTCTCCTTGCATCCCCCTATGCATTTTTGACACGGTGAATGGTTGATCAAATAAGAGGAATCGACCTGGATGTTGTACCGGAGGACAGATACTTACAAGGTTATACGGGTGTGCAGGATGTGTACCAGATCCCGTAGCACCGTCATGCTTCGCTAAAATATGGATTTGCTTGTTTCAGATGATATCTCCAGTAGAAATAAGAGTTAAGGTCAGAGTTGCATAGGCGGGTAAGCTAAGAGAGCAGTTAAAGGATATCCAACATCGTCGGAACAGTGCACAAGGGAGTGATGTGTGGATACCTAGTTCGGGCCGGCGTTTGGGCATGCTCGCCTAGCTAGAGTGGGGTCACTTCAGAGCCGTTGAGGGTGATGCGCTGGTGTTGGCTGGCCGCGCACGGATGCATATCTTGAGTGGCAGCGGAGCGCTACGATGCGGTGGACAAGACCGTTGGTGAAGCCCCAACGGCCTCGGGGTCGGAGGTGCGACGATGTGCTTCGTGAAGTAGCCCCGGGTGAGCTGGGAGACGGCGTCGGTGAAGCGCACCTGATGCGGTGGAACTCGGTGTCTGTGAGGCATGTCGGTTGCGGCGGCCGACGTTGTCGGTGGACCACCCGGTGCGGTGGACGAGGGCGTAGATGAGGTAGCTCCGGTGCGGTGGTGAAGCGCGACCGTCGTCTTCGTTGTCGTCGTCCGGCACAGAGGTGGGGAACGGCGGGGAAAGAGATGAGACGAGGGGCGATTCAAGGGTTGGCGGCGAATTAGGGATTTGAGCAATCTGGGCGCGAAAGGGGACGGTGGAGAAGAGAGATTTTGCAGGGCTGGAATTGGGGCCGCCCGATATTTCAATCCGAAACATGGAAGCGCGAAATTATATTGTCGTCGTCCTTTTTTGGGGGGCGAGGGGTGGGTGGGTGGCTGGGTGCTATGCGTCCGTCCGGCACACGCGACCACCCCTATAGGACTATGCTTCGGTGCCTTAAGGCACCTGCCCTTGTGTCCATGACATATGGGCCCAACAGGTGGCTGGCCCACATGTCAGTGACCCAAAGGCAGTTGCCTTTAAGGCACCGAAGCAGCGTCCACCCCGACATGACCCTGGTTTGCCTGGTGCGCCTACATTTGAGAATGCAAACGAATCTTCTTTCATTTGCAAACGAATCCGTATGTATTACCATGCCCGTGTTTTCCTTGCAATAATTAGTCATTCGAAACGAGATACTCCATCCGTTCACTTTTGTAAGTCGTTTCAGACAACTTAAAATGAACTGTTTTGCACATTGTCTGAAATGTCTTCAAGGTCTTATAAAAGTGAACAGAGGGAGTACTATAAATTAATTAATGAGGATTTATTTGAAAAAAAAATCGAAACGGTACCCACGCTAACGTGGATTAGAGTGTGTGTCACATAATTAGTTATTTGAATTAGAGTGTGTGTCACGTAGTTAGTTATTTGAATTAGAGTGTGTGTCACGTAGCGATCTCCAATTCTAACATGGATTTCGCATTTCACTGTATCCACGCTACTTTTTTTAATAAAAATTCATATGTATATGATGAACACCATGGTAGTGAGAAAACTTTTGGATGGATTCAAACATATGACCTACAAAATAGCACAACAAACTGAGTGAATGTCAATTTTTCGAAACTTAGTATGGCACGAATTCGAAATAATTACCCGTATGCCTGGTCCTCGGTTCAAATCTTACAATGTACACCGAATTGAAACATCGATATTAAGTCTCGTACTATGTACATTCAAATGTTGTTTTGAGCCCCCCCCCGCACAAACCCTACATACTTCCTGTATCGGTCAATCTTCCTCTCCTAACCACCTTAGGAAGCTATCGGTTTCCAACACACCTTCATTCTTTCTCTCCATGTTTCTATCTCTTAGTCTCTCAACTACACAACCCCTTTTTCCACTCTGTTACCCAATGTATTTACCTCACACACCTGCCATTGCACCCCATGACGAGCTCTCTCTCTCCCCCTCTCCTTCTCACCCTCTCGCGCTAAATACATGCATTGCCTATCTAGCCCTCCAACCTCTCATGCATGCGCACGCACGCACATTCTATATCTAGGTCACTCCCTCGAGACTGTCTCACTCTTTCTTCCACACGACGGGCCACACTCGCTCAATCTCGCTCTCTTTATCTGAGTCTCGTTTAACCTCGTTTTCTTTCACACACAAATGATATATCTCCCTGTTCGGCCCTCGATCGACATACTCTATACTCTCTCACGCAGATTGTCTATCTAGGCCAGTCCATCCAAGCTGCCACCACTCTTTCGACCTCATGGTGGGCCACGCTCACTCAATCTCTCTCTCTCTCTCTCTCTCTCTCTCTCTTTCTCTCTCTCTTCGTATGTCTCGATTGACCTCGCTCTTTCTCAGACAAAAACGATATATCACCATGTTGAGCCCAATTCGACCTATTCACATTGTATACTCTCTCACGCACATCGTCTATCTAGGTTACTCTCTCTAACCCGTCTCACTCTTTCGATCGCACGACGACCCTATGTGATCGGTTGACCTTGCTTCCTCTCACGCACAAAATATATCTACATGTCTGTGACTGGATCATCTCTCAAGCTCTATCTTACAGCCCTCACCCTTGCCAAAAAGCTCAATCGGACAATATCTCTCCAGAGCATATATATTTGTTCAATGAATGTCGGACCACACTCACTTTGTCTCTCTATTTATATGTCTCTCGATTGACCTCGCTTTCTCACACCGTATCTTCCACGTGTTGAAGCTACTACCTCTCCATCCCTCGCAAAGCCGGAGCTATTTACATTGCGAGGGGCACTCCAACCTTGGATTAATTTGTGTAGGCATTTATTCCAATTGGTTTAGATTATATTTTCGTAGCATTTGGCCCACAACTACTCCAATCACCGTAGCGGGTAATTAAGCTACGGGGAGCACCTAATATGAGCATCGGGGAGCCGTTGGATCGAAGATGCAGCGGCACACACGAGGCCTGAATGTTTTATTTGCAAAAAAACCTTTGGAGAGTTAGGAAATTGCGCATAATTACAAAGACTACTCCCAAGCCATTGGATCTCACTTCCAACGGTGTAAAAACTCGTATCATCATAGTATCTAAGCTGCGGGGTGGATGTGATATTCTATGCCGCTGTCATTTTTGTTCGTAAACTTGCAAAAAACGTGTAACTCATGCCGTTACTTGTCTAACGGCGCAAAGTGTTTGTTCAAAAAAACCATCCTACACTGAAATATCAGAACAACACATGGGGGTCCCACTTGTCATTAATCAAATTTGGACCTAAAACTAACAAATCCGAAAGACAAGATTCGAACTGGCAACCTGGACTACAAAGCGTAAGCCGATAGCCTGAAAAAACGAACGGTTGTTGGCTTTGGCCCATAACTTGATTTTATACAGTACTTCCGTTGAGTAGAGTAGAGGGAGTGCCTCGTCAACACGTGCATGACCGTTATCTCACTTACTGGTGGGTCCCAGGTCTACGATCTCAATCTCTCTTCTCTCCATCATCTAACCTTTGCACGGGCACACACGAAGAGCGGCGCTAGCTTGCCGTGGTGTTATTACAACTAAAAAAACTTGGAAAATAGAAGAATCGCCTAGAACAAGAGGCGTTGTGGCTGGTCGAGACGGAGCTAACCACATCTATCCTCCGTGCCACGTTTGCATGATGAAGCTGTGTGGCTAGTGGGGTGTTTTCAACCGACTGGCTGGGTCCCGAGGTCGAACCATAGGTACTCTACTACGTCTGATATAGTATATTTTTACACGCACATTTTTCCTCCGTGCCGAGATGTGGCACACCCTACCGCGCGGTTTTGGGGTCCTCCCGGGTGGTGCACGCATATATTCTTCCTGACGTGGGACGCCCTACCACGCGTTTTCTGGGTCCTCCTCGGTCGTAGCACTGAAGAAAGTAAATGAGTCGTCAAATCACGAAAGACCACCTTTCCCGCCGAGTACATTAGTGAAGCACGGTGGCTAGCTAGTTGGGCTAGTTCGACCGATTAGCTAGGCCGCCACCACATTTGTTTTTTCACCCCTTTTTTTATCTACTTGCCGGCGGGTAAATTTAAATATCCACCACGGCGTTGCTCTGGTGTTTGGGTGCGGCAGGATTTTTAATTTTTTTTTATTGACGGGAGCAGGCGCGGCATGATTTTTAATTTTTTGATTGACGGGAGCAGGCGCGGCAGCAATTAGTCACGATGACTCCGCCTGTACCCACTGCTCCCTGATGTGAGAAGTCATCGACTGGTGTTTTACCGTGGTGAAAACCAAAAGATTCCTCGCTCCCTCCGCCTTCCCGTAGATTGCATTGCCTTTCAGCCATTTCGCCCCCTTTGCTTCCTCTCCCCATTGCTTCTACCTGGTGCTTGAGGCGTTGGCGGCGTTGCTGCAGAAAGCGGGAGATATGATAGGCCGTCAGGGGAGCCGGCTGGAGCGCGAGCGGGCCGATCGTGACGAGGTCTAGGATCGCCTCAGCCACTTGGTGAACCAAGTTGCCACGCACGTGTTGCGGCTGCACGATGCATACCGTCGTGCCAGCGCGACGATGCCGGCCGTCGGGCTAAACCCTCTGCATGGGCATGTCCATGTCTCGGCGCAACATGACCGTTGGATCAAACTCAGATGGTGCAGATCAGTCACTGTAGCACAAAGCGTGTGGGTGTGTTTGGTTGCATTCTCATCTCAATATAGTTGTTTCCTCTTCGTGTATTTTTGTCAACCTACTAGTGTGGACTCATGCACCCTTCATGCACTCTGCCAAACACCCAAAACTGGGTCGAGAAGGGAACTTTTGCTCCCATCCCGTGCACCCTTCATACACCCTGCCTAACACTATCCGTGCTTCATGTGGTTCATGTTTCATGGAGTACTGTAGCACCGTACTCTCCGTGCGCTGTGGACCTAGTTCTGTTAACATTGATCTCACCGTCCATTCTCGATTGGACAGTTGAAAAAGCGGTACTATGTTACATATAGGAGTAGTTGACATGCGCACAACATCACTTGTTATCGTCATATCTTACTACACTAGCAACAAGATTGTGTAGTACTGACGTATGAACCACTGCACATGCCTAGTAGTAGGAGCACTGTGTATGTTCAAGTGGCAGCCGTGTTTCGCACTCCTCCGTCGTAAGAGTGGAAACGCTTGCTATAATCATTTTTTCTTCTGAAAAACAATGGACATGCTCTACTGTGCGGATCCTCCTCCAGCCATGCACTAAATTACCCACTTCCGACGTGTGGGACAGCCAGCATCGGGGTCCACCAGCCATGCACTAAATTACTCCGTAGTAGAGTGACGATAGACTACCCCGATCGAAGCGGCGCAGTAATGCCCAATGAGCCGTCAAATCACAAAACCCCCTCCTTTCCAGCAGTAAGTTGGATGGACGAAGCAACCATCATTTCACTCTTCTCTCTCAGCTTCTTCTCTACCCAACCCTCGCTTCTGCCTCATCTTTTTCCTCATTTCTTCAAGAAAACCCCGACATGCTTCTGCCATTGTTCTTCTCTCCCAAAGAAGGAAAGGTGAGCGCATCAATGGTGTTGATTCTGGCCAAGGCCCGGTCTTGCAACCCCGAGACTGATCCTATAACTCCCTCTCTTTTATTCTTTTGGGTTTGTGATTATGGTTTCTTTTCTTTTATTTCTATTTGACAGTTTCTTGATGGACGCTGGAGCACTGGCCGAAGTGATGTCTATGGCTCCGGCCAAAACCGTCGAGGCTCATGGTATGAAGAAGCGCAAGCACCCTGCCGAGACTACCGCAGACAAGCTCAAAGCCATCGCCCTGTCCAAGCCCCCCTCTCCGGGATCCCTCATTAAGCAAGTCCAGGTAATATCTCTTCCTGACGATCTTTTTCTCGATCTTGATCGTGTTTTTTCATGTAACACGCAGTACTAGTACTAGTAGTACAACTTTCTAGGTGATCTTGCATGTGATTTTTGTGTGCCAAATGACGGTTCTAAATTCCTCTTTTGACCAAAACATGCGAGAGGTTGACACTGATTTCTTATAGATTACTTTCAACTACTCCCTCTGTCCCAAATTTCTTGTCTTAGATTTGTCTAGATACAGATGTATCTAATACTAAAATGTGACTTGATACATCCGTATCTAGACAAATCTAAGACAAGAATTTTTGGACAGAGGGAGTACTTTATGAACATCAATGCTACCTTTTAAGAGGGTATATTTGCCTCAGTAACTTGTGTTATGGATATTGCATGTAATCCCTCTGCTCTCATGCCTTTGAAGACATGTTCTAGTGTCTTTGTTCACTCATTTTTGTGCGTATATGTAGTCATATATGGAGTATAATATCGAAAATCATCTTATATTTCTGAACGGAGGTAGTAATAAAATATGGTTTCTGTTTGAATTAGAACCAGGTCCGCGGTGGAGATGAAGTTCTCAAAGTCATGCCGTGTGAACTAGAAGACCTGATGATGAGTTCTACTGCTAAACTATCCAGCTGATGTGTCCTTGTCGCCACGTGTCCTGAACTAGTGTTTTCCTGTAGCATTGTTGTCAAGCGTGTTCTCGAGGATGTACTTGACCACAACAATTTCCTGGTTGTGCCTTCGATTACGAAGGGTGTGGTTCTTGTAAAGCTTCCCAACAAATCTGATGCGGCCTGTCTTCATCATCATGTTTATGAGTGGAAAGACCACTCTATTAGGTTCTCCAAGGTTGACAAGATGGTGATGGTGCATGTAGACATCTCACACGAAGTACATGGCCTAGTCAGTTATGCGGGGTTCATCCCGTAGGTCAGTGGCAAAAAATAGTCTGTAGAGTTTAGTGAGTGCAACTTTGCTTGTCTGTAGTAAGTACTATTGTTCAGTACTTGATTTGTGTTTGTGAACCCTGTATTGTTTATTAGTACTACCGCTTTTGGTGTGCGGTCAGTCCTGAGAACGGTCTATGTTAA
The DNA here is from genome assembly GCF_003073215.2 of Triticum urartu. Taxonomy (NCBI): domain Eukaryota; kingdom Viridiplantae; phylum Streptophyta; class Magnoliopsida; order Poales; family Poaceae; genus Triticum; species Triticum urartu. The sequence continues at coordinate 103,723,062 of NC_053026.1, read as the reverse complement.
TGTCTGTCCACTCAATTTAGTTTGTATATTTTGAAGTATCCATATCATATTTTTTGTGAGGATGGTCTATCAATTATGGTTACACTCCAATATCTATATGCATTGCAGGGTTTATCGCACCCACCAGGATTTCCAGCCCCATGGATGTTCAGTCCATACGATTTGTCACGACCTTTGGACTATCCTGCTTGTGGGAGTAGGCGGGGCCCCTGCATGCCACGCGTAGTTGAACGATCAATCTTCTGTTTATTACTTCAACATAGTGATTTCCTGGTAAGGATTCACTCATGTCACATCAAGTAAATCTTATTGATTTACTGTCCTTATTGATTTAATGTCATGTTTTCTTTCTTTTCCTGCAATTTTACGATGCAGGTTTTGCCATGTGAAATTCATCACAGAATAAACCGTTTGGTTTGCTCTACGATGGATATTTTTGCAGGTTTCACTTCTTATGTCGTGTCAGTAACGAAGGCACTGTCCATCACTTATATTACTGGAAAAAATTGGATCAGTCTGTTGTCTGAGTACAAGCTGAATCCCTATGATGAACTGCAGTTTGGTTTAACAAAAACCCCACAACTAGTCCTTCTAGCGTTTAAAAGAAATGAAGAAAAATACTGGATCACGGTCACGGATCCTAGTCAAGTTAGAAAGCTGATCATAGCAGACCAGACACGATCGCCGCTGTCTCGCATGGATCGAGCACCGACAGTTGCTCTAGCACTGACAGCGGCAGCAGCTCAGTCTGATCCAGCTGAGGATTGGTCACCGACCACGTCAGCGGATCAGTCTAATCTACCGGAGGATCGGGCATCGACACCGGCACCAGCTCTACAAGGAGCACCATCTCCGGCAGCAGTAGCGGCTTCGGCACCTGCACCAACACTTGCACTTGCATCTGCTCCGTCCCATGCAGTTGCACCAGGAACAGACTGGGCTGCAGTTGGCACTTCATATACCAAAGTCCTTACAAAAACCGACATGTCCACCTTCTTGGTAAGCATTGGCCGCCCAAGTGCTTTGTTCTTTTTTCTTTCCATGTTGTTTCACATGATTCACTGTGTTGATCTAACTGTTTGGGTATGTCTTCTTGTTTGCAAACAGAGAATTCCTATAGCCACGAGGGAGTCGTTCAACAGTCCAGGCGACCGCAGCCATGTTTCTCTTACCATGCGCAGCCTTGGTGTGAATGAACCTGCTCAATATATCATAAGTACAAAGGATGGTCGCATGATGATTAATGCTAAAGGATGGTCAAGGTTCAAATCTAAATCATATCTTGCGGTAGGGGATGATGTCATAATCGAACTTTCTCAGCAAGGAGAGCTGGTCCAAATCAACTTTGAAATTCTTCAGTAGCAGCACGCAACTGCCTAACTGATCTATCCTCCGAGAGATTTTGATGTAACAATCTGGCATGGTGAAACAAGTGTCATGTGTGTATAAGTAGTACAATAGTATTATTTATCACATGGTATATCATTGATAGAATTGCAACTCTGATTGCTGGTTAGGAACTGTCGTTCGATTTCATTCCAGCAGTTGTCGTGCTTTATTCAATTTTGTGTATTCGCCTTGCGACATCATCTAAAACCAGCGCCGTACCGATCGCTTGCAATATGAAAAGCGCTGAGGTAGAACACATGGGCCCCCAAACATGCAGGGTCGGCCTGCGGCCCAAAGCCCAGAACCTGGTTTCGAGAAGCACTAGCTCAGTGCAGAAGTGGCGTCCTCCTCCTGCTGTGGGTTGGGCAAAGATGAATGTTGATGCTGCGTTATCTCGCAATGGTGAAAGGGGAGCCCTGACAGTTGTGAGCCGGGATCATACAGGCTTCTTCCTTGGAGCATCGGCACTAGTGTGCGAAAGTGTTACTGATCCAGAGATCCTAGAGGCAATGGCATGTTGCGAGGGGCTATCTATGGCTCTTGACTTAAACCTGCAACAAGTTCAGATTAGCACCGATTGTTCAGCAACAGTCAAGCATATCGGAGAGGCACACTTGGGGCCCAGCAAAGTTATTATGGACGAGATCAAGATGAAGAAGAATATGTTCCAAACCATGGAGATCATACATGAAAAAAGCGAGTGTAATGAAAGCGCATGTGCTCGCAAAAGCTACTACTTCTTTGCCCTGTGGACGCCATCTTTGGCTCACAGGAACCCCCGAAATTATTTGTATACCTATGACTGTTAATCTTCAATAAAGCAGCTTTTATCCCTCAAAAAAAACATCTGGGTATTATATTCTCAACTGAACCCCCATAATGCACGTGCGTTGTAGAGGGAGTATTTTTCTCGGCAAGGTGAGCCTGTGATATAAAAGATTTGTATATTTCTTTACAGAGGGAGTATCTCTCTGTCAAAATATATATTTATGTGTAACTAGTTATTCCTGTCTTTCTACTTCCTTTCGCTGATATGTGGGGCAACCGGCATCGGGTCCACGTGCCATATGCACAAATTAGAGTGCACAACTTCATGGTAGACACACCCCGGTCATAGCGCCGCAGTAATGCCCAATGAGCCTCAAATCACAACCCCCCCTTTCCAGCTTTAGCAGTAAGCTGGACGAACGAAGCGGCAATATTTCACTGGGCCTGAATCCCTTTCTCCCTCGTCTGCTTGTTCAGAGAAAACCCCCTCTCGGCGATTGCATAGGGTTTTCTCATGGAGAACCAGGTACAAATTCTTCATCCATCCCCGATAAACCCAAGTCCCTTGGTCATAGGTAATCCTAGGATGGCAGCCGCCGCTGTTGATGCATTTTTCATCCTACTGAATCTAGTGTGTTTCATTTGCACTGCCCAAAGTGCGAGTACCCTACAGGTTTATGCGCCCTCGGCGAGACGCCACACTTGTTCCTGCTCATCCTAACACAGCATTCTAAAACATGCATGGTATGTTCCTAGAATCCTCTTTTCTATTCGGGAGGGTGGGGTTTTTTTGAACATGCTGTGTTCTCATATTATTTTTCCTGTAGTGTATTATCTTCTCTGCCAGAACACATGTACTCAAGATGCTTGGCCTTGCCATAACTGAATACACTAGTTTAATGGTCATAGTGAAGACAAGCCATGGATATAAGTTCCGAGTTGGGTTCATGAACCAAGAAGATCGCTGCTTTTTTATGGCCGAACTTGGATAAACTTTCTCAAGTGTTACGGACTGAAAGTTGGCGCACGAGTGTTGATGGAAATAGCAGAACATGGTCTCATCTTCACTGCGATCTTCCACCCCGACGTCGTTCCAATTGTTCATCCATGTTAGTTTTGTATCTGATTCTTGCTTGTTGCCTCGATTACTTCTTAATCCACCTATTCTGTCTAACTAATCACATTTTAACTTTAGAAGTAGCAACGAATCTCTCACAAAGATGCTACTTCTAACTAATATTTTCTTATAATTGGTGGCACGTGTAGGTTTTTTCAGAGTAAAGCAGTCTGCTCGTTTGTTACTCTGTAATAACTCAGCTGTTACTAATGGCACTGAAGTTGAATGGATCGACATCCACAAGTTCCTACACTTTATTGATCGTCTTGAGGTCCTTGTGGGGCGTTTCAATGGTGGAAGGCCACGTGGGATATGTGTGCCACTACTGCACTCGTTGAACAGGTCCAACTGTGTCGAGAAACTTATGGTACGAGTTGTTTTCTGTTATATATGTTGTTCATAAACTATTGCTTATACACAATTTTACAGCAGTGATCTTCTTGAAACAGGAACTGCCGAGTTCTATTGTTCCTATACAGATGCCTGACCATGGTCGGGTCAGACTTGCGCTTGGTCACAACATGATGTTTATGTCGACCTACTCAATTCCCCTTGGAGGTGAAAATATACTTATTCATGGGTGGTCTCAAATAATGAAGGCCTGTCCATCTTGGTGAATAGGACAGAAGATTATGTTCATGCTTTTCCACGGCTCTAAAGCGAATATCCTGTTTCTTGACCATGTTGCGAGATGAAGCTGCTTTCAGAAGGTTGTGGATGCGCGGGGTGGCACCTGGGCCTTGTCCTGGGGCTTGGCGGCCTCACCCTTGGTTAACTGTAGGCGAAGTAGCACTGTTCGAGGCATGCTTTGTACGGTTGAACCTATATAAGTACTCATACTGCTTTCAACTTTGGTTGTTAAGTGCCCCAACTGGTTTCAGTTAAGGTTGTTAAGTACTACAGTCTGTCATGTTTCTTCAGTCATGTCTTCCTCCAGCCGCCAAAACCAAACCAGCGCCGACGAGGCCACCTGCTTCCGCCTCCCATGGCTGGTTGTGCCTCAGCGCACGCATCGCCGCCCCACCTTCTCCTAAATCGTTAACGCCGACGTCCTCCGCGCGCTTTGGTGCGCTCGCCGCGGCGCCGCCCTCTCGTGTTGTCAACATGGTCAACAAACAACAGGAATTGGCAGAAGTACATGGAGAGGATGACAGTAGGGGCCCACCACGTCAGCGTATGGAAAAATAAAATGCTTCCTCCTAGTGTTTTCCTGACATCTGGGACCCACGACATTGGGAGCGTATATAGTCAATAGACAAGAGAACAGCACAAGATCGGCTGACACCTGGGATGTAGCTACTCGAGCAGTATTTTTCTTGTTTGGTATTGTTGAGACGGAGCAGGGTTTGAACTGGGCTGTGGCCCGTCTAGCCCAGGCTTATATTTTATGTTCAGCATGTGACCAGCCCAGCTATTTTTTCTTTGTGAAAATGAGCCCAGTTTATTTTTTCTGAAGAATACCCAATCCATGCCTACTTATTTTTCTACGCCCTGATGGGCTGCAACTCTTTCAAGACGCCTGCAAATCTTGAAAGTAATATGAAATGGGTTGTAAATATAAAAATAGATGACAAATTGGCAATTACTTTATAATTTCTGAATTTTATTATATTTTCAGATTCCTATTTCACTCGGCATTAACCTAATTTAAACATATCTTCAAATACTTTAAGTCTCGCTGGACATTTCGGTATTAAAAATAGTTTGAAACCCACAAAAATATGCGAAATTGGCCCTGGCCAACCAAAAAAAATGACTGCAATAAATTGCATAAGAAGTTGCCATGAGCTATATATAAATTATTAAAAAAAGAGGGAGTGGTCTGACTTGTGGGCCTATTTAGTTGACGTGTATGCAAGATTTTTTTAGTTGTTACGTCAACAAACCATTATAGCAGACGTAACCGTTGGATGTCAATCCAACGGCCGTCGTGTTTCTTCAATCTCTGATCTTCTGGGTCCAGCCGCCAAAGCAGGGCCGGCGGGACCGCCTACTCCCGCCTCCCGTGGCCGGCTGTGCTGCCGCGCAGGCCTCGGCGCCCCCTACTAGTCCCACCGCTGGCCAGGGCATCCCTCTACTCACCCACACCCCCCGTTATTCTGCGGCGACAGCAGCCTCATACCACAGCCGAACCGGTGAACGCTCGTACTCCTCTCTGCGTGGGCATCCACTGCCGCGTCTTCCCCGGCTCCGCGTTGTCCCCTTCCTATGCCTCACCGTCGTCCACCGCCGTGGTGCTCTCGGCATGGCGTGGTCAATGTGGTCAACGACCGACTTCCATCGGAACAGTACTGTACGTGGAGAGGCTGACAGCTGGGTCCACGGCAGCCGCAAGGAAGTGCCTCCTTATTACGCGCAAAATAATTATTCCTCCACCTGACTGCAGGGACCCACTAGACGGGTCACCAGTATTTTGCGAAAAAAATTGTTTCCCCCTGACTGCTGGGACCCATCGGACGGGCCACCGTATTTCGCGAAAAAACGTTCCCCCGGCTGTCAGCTCGGACCCACCGGAAGTGCCTCCTTATTACGCATAAAAAAATGAATACTCCCTCGCCTAGCTGGGACCCACCTAGGTGGGAGGCTGACTTGTGGGCCTACTAAGTTGACGGGGACGAAGGGCTTTGTCAACTTAGTCAATATGAACGATTCTAGTTCCAGTGACCGTACGATGTCCATCCAACGGCCGTAGTGCTTCTTCAACCTCTGGTCTTCTTGCTCCAGCCGCCCAAAGCAGCGCCGGTCTTGCGGCATGCTCCTGCTTCCCGTGGCCAGCTGTGCTGCCGCGGAGGCCTCACCGCCTTCCCACCGCTGGCCAGGCCCTGTAGCGACGGCAGCCTCACACTGCAGCCGAACCAGTGAACCCTCGTACTCCTCTACACGTGGGCTTCCACTGCCGCATCTTCCCCGGCTCTGCGTCGTCCCCTTCCTAGGCCTCGCCGTCGTTCACCGCCGTGGTGCTCTCGGCGCGGCGTGGTCAATGTGGTCACAACTGACTTCCATCGGAAGAGTACTGTGCGTGGAGACGCTGACAGCTGGGTCCACGGCCGCAGCAAGGAAGTGCCTCCTTATTACGCGCAAAATAATTATTCCTCCACCTGACAACGGGGACCCACAGGACGGGGCACCGTATTTTGCAAAAAAAACGTTTGCCCCTGAATGCTGGGACCCACCAGCTACATCTTTGCACGCAAGGAAGTGCCTGACTGTCGGGACCCACCTGGTCGAAGCATACATAGCGTTGTCATTCTGGTCGCGAATGTGTACGTACATATATACTAGTCGATGTAGAGGCGCGCACGTGTCGTAGTAGAGGCGCGCACGTAGCATGTACACGTACGTACAACGGCCAGGGTGCAAGATAGAAAATACGGCCACGTATGTGTACATACAGGCGGGGTCTCGAACGCCTACTCGCGCATACGTACGGCCAGGGCTCGTGTACATGGCTGGGTCGAAACGGAGAAACAACATCGTCGTCGTGTTCATGGGGAGGCAACAGATTGCGTCGTGTTCATGGGAAGGCAACGGAATGCGTCGTGTTCATCGGGAGGGCTTGGACGGAACAGGTGATGGAAATGAGGCCTGGCGTACTGTAGAACGGAGCAAACGACCTTGTGTTTGACCGGCCACGTTCGAAACGGGATCCTGTTCATCGGGAGGGGTCTAGCGTACCGCAAAACAGAGGAAACGGACCTCCTACGGTCGAAACAGGGGTCCTGTTGATCAGGAGGGGTGTGGCGTACCGCAAAACGGACGAAACAGACTTGTGTTGGAGTGCTACGGTCGAAACGGGGGTCCTGTTCATCGGGAGGGGTGTGGCGTACCGCAAAATGGGACTCCACGGGATACTGTTCATCTCCACCATCGACCCCCTCCAGCCTCCACGAGCTACTGTTCATCCACCATCGACCTCCTCCAGCCTCCACCCGTGACTGTTCATCCACGGGCTCCTGTTCATCCAGCCTCCACCGTGCACTACTCCATCGGCTACTGTTCAACCACCCCTCCACCGTCTACTGTTCATCCAGCCCTCCACACCATGGGGTCCTGTTCAACCACCCCTCCACGGGAACCCCTCCACTGTCTACTGTTCATCCAGCCCTCCACACCACGGGGTCCTGTTCAACCACCCCTCCATCGTCTACTGTTCATCCAGCCCTCCACACCACGGGGTCCTGTTCATCCACCCTTCCACGGGCACCCCTCCACCATCTACTGTTCATCCAGCCCTCCACCACACCACGGGGTCCTGTTCATCCAGAGGCAACGCCACCGCTCACTCTTCATCCAACCCCCCCCCCCCCCGCCCCCCCCCCCCCGCAACGCTCACTGTTCATCCCATCGATCGGCTTCAGTTAGCAGCAGTAGCGAAGGAATCGCTCGATCGGGTTCAGTTAACAGCCATCGATCGATCGCTCGGGTTCAGTAACGCGTATCCTGCAGTGCAATCGCTCGGGTTCAATTAGAGCCCAACGCCTCGCTCGAGTTCAGTTAGAGCCAACGCCTCGCACACACGCGCGTACGTGTACGAGAGAAACGCGCATCGCTCGGCCCCCGACCTCCCACCGTAACCGGGAACTCCCGAAAATTTTCCTCCCCCTGGCTTCTACCACGGTTTTTTTCCGTCATGGACGGCCCAAAGAATGTCATGCAGCTGCGTGTCCGGCCCGCCCAGGACGAAAAGCCCATTTTCTGTCATGATTTTTTGTCATAGAAGCAGGAGCCCACCACATCTATGATGATACTGGGTTTTTTCACAATTATCATCATAGAAGTGTCATATGTATGACAGAAAAAAATTTCGTTCGGCCCAAAATGTCACGGATGTGTTTTTTTGTAGTGAATGTATGTTGTTATGCGGTTTGACCGATAAATATCATCATAGAATATGTAGGAACCAATATGAGCATCCAGGTTCCGCTATTGGTTATTGACCGGAGATGAGTCTCGGTCATGTCTACATAGTTCTCGAACCCGTAGGGTCCGCACGTTTAACGTTCGATGACGAGCGGTATTATGAGTTTATGTGTTTTGATGCACCAAAGGTAGTTTGGAGTCCCGGATATGATCACGGACATGACGAGGAGTCTCGGAATGGTCGAGACATAAAGATCGATATATTAGAAACCTATGTTTGGACACCGGAATGGTTCCGGGTGAGTTCGGCCATTTACCGGAGTACCGGGAGGTTACCGGAACCCCCCTCGGGGAGTATATGGGCCTTATTGGGCCTTAGTGGAATAGAGGTGAGGAAGGGAAAGGTGGAGGGTGCGCCCCCCTATCCTAATTGGAATTGGGTGGGGGGCCGCCCCCACCCCCTTCCTTCCCTCTCTCCCCCCTTCCTTCTCTCCTACTCCAACTAGGGAAAGGGGGAATCCTACTCCCGGTGGGAGTAGGACTCCCCCTAGGGCGCGCCATAGAGAGGGTCGGCCCTCCCCTCCTCCACTCCTTTATATATGGGGGAGGGGGCACCCCATGGACACGCAAGTTGATCTCCTAGCCGTGTGCGGTGCTATTGGGGAACGTAGTAATTTCAAAAAAGTTCCTACGCACACGCAAGATCATGGTGACACATAGCAATGAGAGGGAAGAGTGTTGTCTACGTACCCTCGTAGACCGTAAGCGGAAGTGTTATGACAACGCGGTTGATGTAGTCATACGTCTTCACGATCAACCGATCCAAGCACCGAAGGTACGACACCTTCGCGATCTGCACGCGTTCGGCTCGGTGACGTCCCACGAACTCACGATCCAGTAGAGTGTCAAGGGAGAGCTTCGTCAGCACGACGGCGTGATGACAGTGATGATGATGCTACCAGAATAGGGCTTCGCCTAAGCACCGCTATGATATGACCGAGGTGGATTATGGTGGAGGGGGGCACCACACACAGCTAAGAGATCAATGATCAACTTGTGTGTCTATGGGGTGCCCCCTCCCCGTATATAAAGGAGTGGAGGAGGGGAAGGAGGCCGGTCTCCTAGGCGCGCACCAAGGGGAGTCCTACTCCCACCGGGAGTAGGATTCCCCCTTCCCTAGTTGGATTAGGATAGAAGGAAGGGGGAGGAAGGAGGGAGGAAAGGGGGCGGCCCCCCTCCCAATTCAGATTGGGCTTGGAGGGCCCGGCCCCCCTCCCAATTTGGCTTGGGCTTGGGGGGGCATGCCCCCTCCTTTTCTCCTTTCTCCTCTCTCTCACTATGGCCCAATAAGGCCCATATACCTCCCGGGGGGTTCCGGTAACCTCCCGGTACATCGGTAAATGCCCGATCTCACTGGGAACCATTCGATGTCCAAATATAGTCGTCCAATATATCGATCTTTATGTCTCGACCATTTGAAGACACCTTTTCATGTCCGTGATCATATCCGGGACTCCGAACTACCTTCGGTACATCAAAACACATAAACTCGTAATACGATCGTCACCAAAAGTTAAGCGTGCGGACCCTACGGGTTCGAGAATTAGGTAGACATGACCGAGACATGTCTCTGGTCAATAACCAATGGCGGAACCTGGATGCTCATATTGGTTCCTACATATTCTATGAACATCTTTATCGGTCAAACCGCATAACGATATACGTTGTTCCCTTTGTCATCGGTATGTTGCTTGCCCGAGATTTGATCGTCCGTATCTCAATACCTAGTTCAATCTCGTTACCGGCAAGTCTCTTTACTCGTTCCGTAATGCTACATCATGTAACTAACTCATTAGCTACATTGCTTGCAAGGCTTATAGTGATGTACATTACCGAGAGGGCCCAGAGATACCTCTCCGACAATCGGTGTGACAAATCCTACTCTCGATCTATGCCAACTCAACAAACACCATCAGGACACCTGTAGAGCACCTTTGTAATCACCCAGTTATGTTGTGATGTTTGGTAGCACACAAAGTGTTCCTCCGGTATTCGGGGGTTGCATGATCTCCTAGTCATAGGAACATGTATAAGTTATGGATAAAGCAATAGCAACAAACTAAACGATCATCGTGCTAAGCTAACGGATGGGTCAAGTCAATCACATCATTCTCTAATGATGTGATCCCGTTAATCAAATGACAACTCATGTCTATTGTTAGGAAAGATAACCATCATTGATTCAACGAGCTAGTCAAGTAGAGGAAAACTAGTGACACTCTGTTTGTCTATGTATTCACACATGTACTAAGTTTCTGGTTAATACAATTCTAGCATGAATAATAAACATTTATCATGATATAAGGAAATATAAATAACAACTTTATTATTGCCTCTAGGGCATATTTCCTTTAGGTGCCCCCCTCCACAGATTTCCACCTCGGTCATATTGTTGTAGTTCTTAGGCGAAGCCCTGCATCGATAACTTCACCATCGTCGTCATCACGCCGTCGTGCTGACGAAGCTCTCCCCCGATACTCAGCTGGATCTAGAGTTCGTGGGACATCACCGAGCTGGTGTGCAGATCACGAAGGTGTCGTACCTTCGGTGCTAGGATCGATCGGATCGTGAAGATGTATGACTACATCAACCGCGTTGTCATAACGCTTCCGCTTACGGTCTATGAGGGTACGTAGACAACACTCTTCCCCTCTCGTTGCTATGCATCACGCAGATGGATCTTGCTTGTGCATAGGATTTCTTTTAAACTACTGCGTTCCCCAACACGTATACGCACTCTCCCCTCTCGTTGCTATGCATCTCTAAGATAGATCTTGCGTGATCGTAGGTAATTTTTTTGAAATATTGCATTCCCCAACAGCATCAAGTTTCTGGTTAATACACTTCTAGCATGAATAATAAACATTTATCATGATATAAGGAAATATAAATAACAACTTTGTTATTGCCTCTAGGGCATTTCCTTCACAACCATCATGAGAGACTGGATAAGATCACGGTGCATGTATTGGTTGCTTGTAGATGAAGTAGTGTGGAGGCGATGTTGTTGAAAGTGATGTTAGTGAAGACCGATTGAATCAGACGATAGTGAGGATGGTGCACAACAACACCTGGCCTTGGAGGTAGACGACATGTGGTGAATAATGTGTGCATGAAGCGCTTCATAAAAACTCAATTCAGCCTTGATACGTCCATTTTGCATCATGCTTTTATATCGATATTTATTGCATTATGGGCTGTTATTACACATTATGTCACAATACTTAGGCCTATTCTCTCTTATTTTACAAGGTTTACATAAAGAGGGAGAATGCCGGCAGCTAGGATTCCGGGCTGGAAAAGTAGCAAATATTGGAGACCTATTCTGCACAGCTCCAAAAGTCCTGAAACTTCACGGAAGTCATTTTCAGAATATATAAAAAATATTGAGCACAAGAAGTTCTGGAGGGGGGCCACACCCTGCCCACGAGGGTGGGGGCTTGCCCTACCCCCTGGGCATGCTCCCTGCCTCGTGGGCCCCCTGCTGGCCCTCTGATGCCCATCTTCTGCTATATGGAGTCTTTCGATGAGGAAAAAAATCATAAGCCAGCTTTCGGGACGAGACTCCGCCGCCACGAGGCGGAACCTTGGCGGAATCAATCTAGGGCTCTAACGGAGCTGTTCTGCTGGGGAAACTTCCCTCTAGGAGGGGGGAATCATTGCCATCATCATCGCCAACGATCCTCTCATCGGGAGGGCGTCAATCTCCATCAACATCTCCACCAGCACCATCTCCTCTCAAACCCTAGTTCATCTCTTGTATCCAATTCTTGCCTCTAAGTCCGGGATTGGTACCTGTAGGTTGCTAGTAGTGTTGATTACTCCTTGTAGTTGATGCTAGTTGGTTTATTTGGTCGAAGATCATATGTTCAGATCCTATATGCATATTAATACACCTCTGATTATGAACATGAATATGCTTTGTGAGTAGTTACGTTTGTTCCTGAGGACATGGGAGAAGTCTTGCTATTAGTAGTCATGTGAATTTGGTATTCGTTCGATATTTTGATGAGATGTATGTTGTCTCTCCTCTAGTAGTGTTATGTGAACGTCGACTACATGACACTTCACCATTATTTGGGCCTAGAGGAAGGCATTGGGAAATAATAAGTAGATGATGGGTTGCTAGAGTGACAGAAGCTTAAACCCTAGATTATGCGTTGCTTCATAAGGGGCTGATTTGGATCCATATGTTTCATGCTATGGTTAGGTTTACCTTAATACTTTTGTTGTAGTTGCGGATGAAGGAAATATGCCCTAGAGGCAATAATAAAGTTATTATTTATTTCCTTATAATCATGATAAATGTTTATTATTCATGCTAGAATTGTATTAACCGAAAACATAATACATGTGTGAATACATAGACAAACAAAGTGTCACTAGTATGCCTCTACTTGACTAGATCGTTAATCAAATATGGTTATGTTTCCTAACCATGAACAATGAGTTGTTATTTGATTAACGGGATCACATCATTAAGAGAATGATCTGATTGAGATGACCCATTCCATTAGCTTAGCACCCGATCGTTTAGTATGTTGCTATTGCTTTCTTCATGACTTATACATGTTCCTATAACTATGAGATTATGCAACTCCCGTTTACCGGAGGAACACTTTGGGTACTACCAAACGTCACAACGTAACTGGGTGATTATAAAGGAGTACTACAGGTGTCTCCAAAGGTACATGTTGGGTTGGCGTATTTCGAGATTAGGTTTTGTCACTCCGATTGTCGGAGAGGTATCTCTGGGCCCTCTCGGTAATGCACATCACTTAAGCCTTGCAAGCATTGCAACTAAATGAGTTAGTTGCGGGATGATGTATTACAGACGAGTAAAGAGACTTGCCGGCAATGAGATTGAACTAGATATTGGAATACCGACGATCGAATCTCGGGCAAGTAACATACCGATGACAAAGGGAACGACGTATGTTGTTATGCGGTCTGACCGATAAAGATCTTCGTAGAATATGTAGGAGCCAATATGGGCATCCAGGTCCCGCTATTGGTTATTGACTGGAGACATGTCTCGGTCATGTCTACATTGTTCTCGAACCCGTAGGGTCCGCACGCTTAAGGTTACCATGACAGTTATATTATGAGTTTATGCATTTTGATGTACTGAAGGTTGTTCGGAGTCCCGGATGTGATCACGGACATGACGAGGAGTCTCGGAATGGTCGAGACATAAAGATTTATATATTGGAAGCCTATGTTTGGATATCGGAAGTGTTCCGGGTGAAATCGGGATTTTACCGGAGTACCGGGAGGTTACCGGAACCCCCCGGGAGCTATATGGGCCATGATGGGCCTTAGTGGAAAAGAGAAGAGGCAGCCCTACATGGGCCGCGCGCCCCTCCCCTCCCTTGGTCTGAATTGGACAAGGAGAGGGGGCCGGCCCCTCTCTCTCTTTTCCCCCCTCCACAAGTCCTATTACAACTAGGATTGGGGGGGGGGGGGGAATCCTACTCCCAGAGGGAGTAGGACTCTCCTGGCGCGCCCTATGTGGCCGGCCAGCCTCCCCCCTTTGGTCCTTTATATACTGAGGCAGAGGCACCCTAGAGACACACAAGTTGATCCACGTGATCTTTTCCTTAGCCGTGTGCGGCGCCCCCAGCCACCATAGTCCTCGATAATACTGTAGCGGAGCTTAGGCGAAGCCCTGCTGCTGTAGTGCATCAAGATCGTCACCACGCCGTCGTGCTGACAGAACTCTTCCCCGACACTTTGCTGGATCGGAGTCCGGGGATCGTCATCGAGCTGAACGTGTGCTAGAACTCGGAGGTGCCGTAGTTTCGGTGCTTGATCGGTCGGATCGTGAAGACGTACGACTACATCAACCAAACACTTCCGTTGTCGATCTACTAGGTATGTAGATCACACTCCCCCCTCTCGTTTCTATGCATCACATGATCTTGCGTGTGCGTAGGAATTTTTTTGAAATTACTACGTTCCCCAACAGTGGCATCCGAGCCTAGGTTTTATATGTTGATGTTATATGCACGAGTAGAACACAAGTGAGTTGTGGGCGATATAAGTCATACTGCCTACCAGCATGTCATATTTTGGTTCGGCGGTATTGTTGGATGAAGCGGCCCAGACCGACATTACGCGTACGCTTACGCGAGACCGGTTCTCCCGACGTGCTTTGCACAGAGGTGGCTTGTGGGTGACAGTTTCTCCAACTTTAGTTGAACCAAGTGTGGCTACGCCCGGTCCTTGCGAAGGTTAAAACAGAGTCAAATTGACAAACTATCGTTGTGGTTTTGATGCGTAGGTGAGATTGGTTCTTACTTAAGCCCGTAGCAGCCACGTAAAACTTGCAACAACAAAGTAGAGGACGTCTAACTTGTTTTTGCAGGGCATGTTGTGATGTGATATGGTCAAGACATGATGCTGAATTTTATTGTATGAGATGATCATGTTTTGTAACCGAGTTATCGGCAACCGGCAGGAGCCATATGGTTGTTGCTTTATTGTATGCAATGCAATCACGATGTAATGCTTTACTTTATCACTAAACGGTAGCGATAGTTGTGGAAGCACAAGCTTGGCGAGACGACAACGATGCTACGATGGAGATCAAGGTGTCACGCCGGTGACGATGGTGTTCACGACGGTGCTTCGGAGATGGAGATCACAAGCACAAGATGATGATGGCCATATCATATCACTTATATTGATTGCATGTGATGTTTATCTTTTATGCATCTTATCTTGCTTTGATTGACGGTAGCATTATAAGATGATCTCTCACTAATTATCAAGAAGTGTTCTCCCTGAGTATGCACTGTTGCGAAAGTTCTTCGTGCTGAGACACCACGTGATGATCGGGTGTGATAGGTTCTACGTTCAAATACAACGGGTGCAAAACAGTTGCACACGCGGAATACTCAGGTTATACTTGACGAGCCAAGCATATACAGATATGGCCTCGGAACACGGAGACCGAAAGGTCGAGCGTGAATCATATAGTAGATATGATCAACATAATGATGTTCACCAATGAAACTACTCCATCTCACGTGATGATCGGACATGGTTTAGTTGATTTGGATCACATAATCACTTAGAGGATTAGAGGGATGTCTATCTAAGTGGGAGTTCTTTAAGTAAATTAACTGAACTTAAATTTATCATGAAACTTAGTACCTGATAAGTATCTTGCTTGTTTATGCTTGTTTGTAGATAGATGGCTCGTGCTGTTGTTCCGTTGAATTTTAATGTGTTCC
The DNA here is from genome assembly GCF_003073215.2 of Triticum urartu. Taxonomy (NCBI): domain Eukaryota; kingdom Viridiplantae; phylum Streptophyta; class Magnoliopsida; order Poales; family Poaceae; genus Triticum; species Triticum urartu. The sequence continues at coordinate 103,707,630 of NC_053026.1, read as the reverse complement.
TTGAGAAAGCAAAGTTGAAAGATGATGGTAGCAATTACACGGACTGGGTCCGTAACTTGAGGTTTATCCTCATTGCTGCACAGAAGAATTATGTCCTTGATGCACCGCTAGGTGGCGGACCCATTGCAGGAGCAGATGCAGACGTTATGAACGTTTGGCTAGCTCAATATGATGACTACTTGATAGTTTAGTGCACCATGCTTAATGGCTTAGAATCGGGACTTCAAAGACGTTTTGAACGTCATGGAGCATATGAGATGTTCCAGGAGTTGAAGTTAACATTTCAAGCAAAATACCCGAGTTGAGAGATATGAAGTCTCCAACAAGTTCTATAGCTAAAAGATGGAGGAGAATCGCTCAACTAGTGAGCATGTGCTCAGATTGTCTGAGTACTACAATCGCTTGAATCAAGTGGGAGTTAATCTTCCAGATAAGATAGTGATTGACAGAATTCTCTAGTCACCATCACCAAGTTAATAGAACTTCGTGATGAACTATGATATGCAAGGGATAACGGAAACGATTCCCAAGCTCTTCGTAATGCGGAAATTGACGAAGGTAGAAATCGAGAAAAACATCAAGTGTTGATGGTAGACAAGACCACTAGTTTCAAGAAAAGGGCAGAGGGAAGAAGGGGAACTTCAAGAAGAACAGCAAGCAAGTTGCTGCTCAAGTGAAGAAGCCCAAGTCTGGTCCTAAGCCTGAGACTAAGTATTTCTGTTGCAAAGGGACTGGTCACTGGAAGCGGAACTACCCCAAGTGATTGGCAGATAAGAAGGATGGCAAAGTGAACATAAGTATATTTGATATACATGTTATTGATGTGTACTTTACTAGTGTTTATAGCAACCCCTCAGTATTTGATACTAGTTCAGTTGCTAAGATTAGTAACTCGAAACGGGAGTTGCAGAATATACAGAGACTAGTTAAGGGTGAAGTGACGATGTGTGTTGGAGGTGGTTCCAAGATTGATATGATCATCATCGCACACTCGCTATACTTTCGGGATTAGTGTTGAACCTGAATAAGTGTTATTTGGTGTTTGCGTTGAGCATGAATATGATTTGATCATGTTTATTGTAATACGGTTATTCATTTAAGAGAATAAATTGTTTGTTCTGTTTACATGAATAAAACCTTATATGGTTACACACCCAATGAAAATAGTTCGTTGGATCTCGATCGTAGTGATACACATAATCATAATATTGAAACCAAAAGATGCAAAGTTAATAATGATAGTGCAACTTATTTGTGGCACTGCCGTTTAGGTCATATTGGTGTAAAGCGCATGAAGAAACTCCATACTGATGGACTTTTGGAACCACTTGATTATGAATCACTTGGTACTTGCGAACCGTGCCTCATGGGCAAGATGACCAAAACACCGTTCTCCGGTACTATGGAGAGAGCAACAGATTTGTTGGAAATCATACATACAGATGTATGTGGTCCGATGAATATTGAGGCTCGTGGCGGATATCGTTATTTTCTCACCTTCACAGATGACTTAAGCAGATATGGGTATATCTACTTAATGAAACATAAGTCTGAAACATTTGAAAAGTTCAAAGAATTTCAGAGTGAAGTTGAAAATCATCGTAACAAGAAAATAAAGTTTCTACGATCTGATCGTGGAGGAGAATATTTGAGTTACGAGTTTGGTATACATTTGAAAAATTGTGGATTAGTTTCGCAACTCACGCCACCCGGAACACCACAGCGTAATGGTGTGTCCGAACGTCGTAATCGTACTTTACTAGATATGGTGCGATCTATGATGTCTCTTACTGATTTACCGCTATCGTTTTGGGGATACGCTCTAGAGACAGCTGCATTCACGTTAAATAGGGCACCATCAAAATCCGTTGAGACGACGCCTTATGAACTGTGGTTTGGCAAGAAACCAAAGTTGTCGTTTCTAAAAGTTTGGGGCTGCGATGCTTATGTGAAAAAGCTTCAACCTGATAAGCTCGAACCCAAATCGGAGAAATGTGTCTTCATAGGATATCCAAAGGAAACTATTGGATACACCTTCTATCACAGATCCGAAGGCAAGACTTTTGTTGCTAAATTCGGAAACTTTCTGGAGAAGGAGTTTCTCTCGAAAGAAGTGAGTGGGAGGAAAGTAGAACTTGATGAGGTAACTGTACCTACTCCCTTATTGGAAAGTAGTACATCACAGAAAACTGTTTCTGCGACACCTACACCAGTTAGCATGGAAGCTAATGATGATGATCATGAAACTTCAGAACAAGATACTACTGAACCTCGTAGATCAACCAGAGTAAGATCCGCGCCAAAGTGGTACGGTAATCCTGTTCTGGAAGTCATGCTACTAGATCATGATGAACCTATGAACTATGAAGAAGTGATGGTGAGCCCAGATTCCGCAAAGTGGCTTGAAGCCATGAAATCTGAGATGGGATCCATGTATGAGAACAAAGTGTGGACTTTGGTTGACTTGCCCGATGATCAGCAAGAAATTGAGAATAAATGGATCTTCAAGAAGAAGACTGACGCTGACGGTAATATTACTGTCTACAAAGCTTGACTTGTCGCAAAAGGTTTTTGGCAAGTTCAAGGGATTGACTACTATGAGACCTTCTCACCCGTAGCGATGCTTAAGTCTGTCCGAATCATGTTAGCAATTGCCGCATTTTATGATTATGAAATTTGGCAGATGGATGTCAAAACTGCATTCCTAAATGGATTTCTGGAAGAAGAGTTGTATATGATGCAACCAGAAGGTTTTGTCGATCCAAAGGGAGCTAACAAAGTGTGCAAGCTCCAGCGATCCATTTATGGACTGGTGCAAGCCTCTCGGAGTTGGAATAAACGTTTTGATAGTGTGATCAAAGCATTTGGTTTTATACAGACTTTTGGAGAAGCCTGTATTTACAAGAAAGTGAGTGGGAGCTCTGTAGCATTTCTGATATTATATGTGGATGACATATTACTAATTGGAAATGATGTAGAATTTCTGGATAGCATAAAGGGATACTTGAATAAAAGTTTTTCTATGAAAGACCTCGGTGAAGCTGCTTACATATTAGGCATTAAGATCTATAGAGATAGATCAAGACGCTTAATTGGACTTTCACAAACCACATACCTTGACAAAATTTTGAAGAAGTTCAAAATGGATCAAGAAAAGAAAGGGTTCTTGCCTGTGTTAGAAGGTGTGAAGTTGAGTAAGACTCAATGCCCGACCACTGCAGAAGATAGAGAGAATATGAAAGATGTTCCCTATGCATCAGCTATAGGATCTATCATGTATGCAATGCTGTGTACCAGACCTGATGTGTGCCTTGCTATAAGTCTAGCAGGGAGGTACCAAAGTAATCCAGGAGTGGATCACTGGACAGCGGTCAAGAACATCCTGAAATACCTGAAAAGGACTAAGGATATGCTTCTCGTATATGGAGGTGACAAAGAGCTCATCATAAAAGGTTACGTTGATGCAAGCTTTGACACTGATCCGGACAATTCTAAATCGCAAATCGGATACGTGTTTACATTAAATGGTGGGGCTGTAAGTTGGTGTAGTTCTAAACAAAGTGTTGTAGAGGGATCTACATGTGAAGCGGAGTACATAGCTGCTTCGGAAGCAGCAAATGAAGGACTCTGGATGAAGGAGTTCATATCTGATCTAGGTGTCATACCTAGTGCATCGGGTCCAATGAAAATCTTTTGTGACAATACTGGTGCAATTGCCTTGGCAAAGGAATCCAGATTTCACAAGAGAACCAAGCACATCAAGAGACACTTCAATTCCATCCAGGATCTACTCCAGGTGGGAGACATAGAGATTTGCAAGATACATACGGATCTGAATATTGCAGACCCGTTGACTAAGCCTCTTCCACGAGCAAAACATGATCAGCACCAAGGCTCCATGGGTGTTAGAATCATTACTGTGTAATCTAGATTATTGACTCTAGTGCAAGTGGCAGACTGAAGGAAATATGCCCTAGAGGCAATAATAAAGTTATTATTTATTTCCTTATAATCATGATAAATGTTTATTATTCATGCTAGAATTGTATTAACCGAAAACATAATACATGTGTGAATACATAGACAAACAAAGTGTCACTAGTATGCCTCTACTTGACTAGATCGTTAATCAAATATGGTTATGTTTCCTAACCATGAACAATGAGTTGTTATTTGATTAACGGGATCACATCATTAAGAGAATGATCTGATTGAGATGACCCATTCCATTAGCTTAGCACCCGATCGTTTAGTATGTTGCTATTGCTTTCTTCATGACTTATACATGTTCCTATAACTATGAGATTATGCAACTCCCATTTACCGGAGGAACACTTTGGGTACTACCAAACGTCACAACGTAACTGGGTGATTATAAAGGAGTACTACAGGTGTCTCCAAAGGTACATGTTGGGTTGGCGTATTTCAAGATTAGGTTTTGTCACTCCGATTGTCGGAGAGGTATCTCTGGGCCCTCTCGGTAATGCACATCACTTAAGCCTTGCAAGCATTGCAACTAAATGAGTTAGTTGCGGGATGATGTATTACGGAACGAGTAAAGAGACTTGCCGGCAACGAGATTGAACTAGGTATTGGAATACCGACGATCGAATCTCGGGCAAGTAACATACCGATGACAAAGGGAACGACGTATGTTGTTATGCGGTTTGACCGATAAAGATCTTCGTAGAATATGTAGGAGTCAATATGGGCATCCAGGTCCCGCTATTGGTTATTGACTGGAGACATGTCTCGGTCATGTCTACATTGTTCTCGAACCCGTAGGGTCCGCACGCTTAAGGTTACCATGACAGTTATATTATGAGTTTATGCATTTTGATGTACTGAAGGTTGTTCGGAGTCCCGGATGTGATCACGGACATGACGAGGAGTCTCGGAATGGTCGAGACATAAAGATTGATATATTGGAAGCCTATGTTTGGATTCCGGAAGTGTTCCGGGTGAAATCAGGGATTTTACCGAGTACCGGGAGGTTACCGGAACCCCCCCGGGAGCTATATGGGCCATGATGGGCCTTAGTGGAAAAGAGAAGAGGCAGCCCTACATGGGCCGCGGCCCCTCCCCTCCCTTGGTCTGAATTGGGACAACGGAGAGGGGGCCGGCCCCTCTCTCTCTTTTCCCCCCTCCACAAATCCTATTCCACACTAGGAGTTTGGGGGGGGGGGGGAATCCTACTCCCAGAGGGAGTAGGACTCTCCTGGCGCGCCCTATGTGGCCAGCCAGCCTCCCCCCTTTGGTCCTTTATATACTGAGGCAGAGGCACCCTAAAGACACACAAGTTGATCCACGTGATCTTTTCCTTAGCCGTGTGCGGCGCCCCCAGCCACCATAGTCCTCTATAATACTGTAGCGGAGCTTAGGCGAAGCCCTGCTGCTGTAGAGCATCAAGATCGTCACCACGCCGTCGTGCTGACAGAACTCTTCCCCGACACTTTGCTGGATCGGAGTCCGGGGATCGTCATCGAGCTGAACATGTGCTAGAACTCGGAGGTGCCGTAGTTTCGGTGCTTGATCGGTCGGATCGTGAAGACGTACGACTACATCAACCAAACGCTTCCGTGGTCGATCTACTAGGTATTTAGATCACACTCCCCCCTCTCGTTGCTATGCATCACATGATCTTGCGTGTGCGTAGGAAATTTTTTGAAATTACTACGTTCCGCAACAGCGGATGCTTGCAATAGAGGTTAATCATAAGTGGGATGCTTGTCCAAGTAAGGGCAGTACCCAAGCACCGGTCCACCCACATACCAAATTATCAAAGTACCGAACGCGAATCATATGAACGTGATGAAAACTAGTTGACGATAATTCCCATGTGTCCTCAGGAGCGCTTTTCTCTATATAAGAATTTGTCCAGGCTTGTCCTTTGCTACAAAAAGGATTGGGCCACCTTGCTCCACTTTATTTGCTTTTGTTACTTGTTGCTCGTTACCAATTATCTTATCACAAAACTATCTATTACCTATAATTTCAGTGCTTGCAGAGAATACCTTGCTGAAAACCGCTTATCATTTCCTTCTGCTCCTCGTTGGGTTCGACACTCTTACTTATCGAAAGGACTACAATAGATCCCCTATACTTGTGGGTCATCAAGACTCTTTTCTGGTGCCATTGCCGAGGAGTGAAGCACCTTTGGCAGGTGGAATTTCGTAAGGAAAAATTTATATAGTGTGCTGAAATTTACTGTCACTTGTTACTATGGAAAGTAATCCTCTGAGGGGCTTGTTCGGGGTATCTTCACCCCGACCAGTAGAGCAAAGAGTTGCTCCTCAACCTATTGAACCTAGTGAAAATGAAAATGTCTACTTTGAGATTCCTTCGGGTATGATAGAAAAACTACTAGCTAATCCTTTTGCAGGAGACGGAACAATGCATCCTGATGAGCACCTAATATATGTGGATGAAGTTTGTGGATTATTTAAGCTTGCAGGTGTGCCCGATGATGTTATTAAGAAGAAGGTCTTCCCTTTATCTTTGAAGGGAGATGCATTTACATGGTATAGGCTATGTGATGATATGGTATCACGGAACTACAAACGATTGAAATTGGAATTTCATCAGAAGTTTTATCCTATGCATCTTGTTCATCGTGATCGCAATTATATATATATTTTTTGGCCTCGCGAAGGAGAAAGCATCGCTCAAGCTTGGGGGAGGCTTAAATCAATGTTATATTCATGCCCCAATCATGAGCTTCCAAGAGAAATAATTATTCAAAATTTATATGCTCGGCTTTCTGATAACAATCGCACCATGCTTGATACTTCTTGTGCTGGCTCTTTTATGATGAAGACTATTGAATTCAATTGGGATTTATTGGAAAAAATTAAACACAACTCTGAAGATTGGGACCTCGACGAAGGTAAGAAGTCAGGTATGACACCTAAGTTTGATTGTGTTAAATCTGTTATGGATACCGATGTTTTCCACAAATATAGCACTAAATATGGACTTGACTCTGAAATAGTAGCTTCTTTCTGTGAATCTTTTGCTACTCATGTTGATCTCCCTAGGGAGAAGTGGTTTAAATATCATCCTCCCATAGAAGTAAAAGTAGTTGCACCTATTAAAGTTGAAGAAAAGACTGTCACTTATAATGATCCTATTGTTCCTACTGCTTATCTTGAGAAACCACATTTTCCTGTTAGGATAAAAGATCATGCTAAAGCTTCAACTGTGGTTCTTAAAAGCAATATTAGAACTTATTATACACCTCCTGAGCAAGTAAAGTTGAACCTAATATTGCTATTGTTAAAGATCTCTTGTCTGATAATATTGATGGGCATGTTATTCATTTCTATGATGAGACTGCTAGAATTGCTAAACCTTGTGCTAAAGATAAGCATAGACCCGTGGTAGGCATGCCTGTTATTTCTGTTAAAATAGGAGATCATTGTTATCATGTCTTGTGTGATATGGGTGCTGGTGCTAGTGCAATACCTATTGACTTATACGAAGAAATTATGCATGATATTGCACCTGCTGAGATAGAAGATATTGATGTCACAATTAAACTTGCCAATAGAGATACTATTTCACCAATTGGAATTGTTAGAGATGTTGAAGTCTTGTGTGGGAAAACTAAATATCCTACTGATTTTCTTGTTCTTGGTTCCCCACAAGATAGCTTTTGTCCCATTATATTTGGTAGACCCTTCTTGAACACAGTTAATGCTAAGATAGATTACGAAAAGGATGTTGTTACTATTGGTTTAGGTGATATCACTGGTAGAAAAAGGGCATGTTTTCTCGGTTCGTAAGGGCCTTTAGTCCCGGTTCCTGAACCGGGACTAAAGTGTCGGTACTAATGCCCTGTCCCTTTAGTCCCGGTTCAATCCAGAACCAGGACTGATGGGCCTCCACGTGGCCTGCGCGGAGCCCAGGCAGGAGACCCTTTGGTCCCGGTTGGTGGCACCAACCGGGACCAATAGGCATCCACGCGTCAGCATTTCTGTGGCTGGGGTTTTTGTTTTTTTTGAAAGGGGGGGGTTGGGAGTTTTGGCGGGTTAATTTAGGTGTTTCATATATTGTGTTAGCTAGCTATAATTAATAGAGAGAAGTGTCCTCTCTTATGTCCGTGCTTGGTCGACGCTATGTACTATACATACGTATAGAGAGGACTAGACACGCTAGCTAGCTAGTAAGCAAACGAAGGAAACAGAAGATCGTCATGAACATATATGCATACAGAGAGAAGTGATATCGACCACCTCTCCTTCTCCCAAAGATTGGTCGAACAACAAGTTCTCTATATCTATCCGACACTACCGGCTACATATATACAATAATTATCTCTTACAAATATAATCATACTGACTCATGGTCCACATAGTATTCTCCGTCTTCAGTGATCACGTGGTCAAGAAAGAATGCCGCCAATTCCTCTTGAATTGCTCGCATGCAAGCTGGTTCTAGGAGTTCATCCCGCTTCCGAAACATCTAATTTGAAGAAGGGGGTCAATACATATATATATGAATGAATGAAACTCAATACAAATGATGGTAATAAAATAAAATTGTGAATGTTGTTATTTACGTACTTCATATTTTTCGTCAGAGTACCCGCACCGCTCACAGGTCGTGTGGTGGATGGACTCGCAGACGTAGTATCCACAGAAATCATTCCCTTGTTCCTGCCACAACCACTTTACAAGAAATAGAGGGTAATCAAACTGATAAGCAAGAATGCTAAATGGTATTGATGAAACTAGCGCTTGAATCACTAGGAGATGCGCGGAACATGCTACTATAGTACTTACTTTCGGGTGTCTAAATTCCAACTCCTTCGGCAGTCCCGGAACTTTTCTGGTGAATTTTCTCCAAACCCTGCCGGACAAAGAAAACAATTACTTGATATCAGGAAATGAACAAAGTTGCTGATATGGTGGATAATGATCGATTTAACTTACTTCTTGAGGATTTCAGTCATGTCCGCATACTCCTGGGGATCTTTTCGTTTAGAGTCCAAGACGGTTACTACTCCCTGCTCAAGCCTAATATCTAGGAGAATATAGTGGAAACTGCACACGCATGCATAACTCATCAATTACATTACTATAACCTGGACTAATATATAAGGGAAACCGAATATGCACAAGACAGTAACACTCACTTGAAGTTGTAAGGAAAGAGTATTATATCTTTGTTTTCATTTTTTTGAATGATCGTAGCAAGTTGGCCTCGGTATCTCCGGGACGATGTTCAACCTCAGTTGCATCTATGAGATATGTGTTAACGAACCCAATATCACCGATTTGTCTTTTCTTCAATTCGGCGATCTTCATTCTGCATAATATAGTGAGGATAATTATAAATACATGCAATGAAAGAGATGAGCTATATAGAGAGACTTAATGACAGAAGTAGTAATACTTACAGACAGTAGCAGGTGATCGTTGTTTTATCGAGGGCCAATTGATTGAAAAACTGATAGAACTCCTCAAATGGAATAGGCAACAGTTCAATTCCAACGAGGTCATGCTCCGGTTTAACTCTCGCATACAAAGTACTCCTCCCCCCAGACTCTCTGCAGATTTTCAAGTACCAATCATGTAATCTTCGCATCATCGTTGTTAAAGATTTTTCATCTTTGACGAGAGGCTTCCCGTACTCGTATCTGTGTATCTGCACCTCCATGGGATCATAATGTACATCGTCGGGCAAGCAATCGTCAACATTGCCATAACCGGGCACCATCCTCAGATCGACGATGTCGCTAGGCACCTCGAGGGGGGGGGGAACGATTGCTTCGCTTGTTCGCCATGCTGGGCAATTTGTTTCCCAGCTGCTCGTCGTTCTTTCAGCCTTTGATCACTGGCTGTACTTCCCGACCGCTCCACTTCGGCCCATGTCTTTGCAATAATGCGCTCATAGTTGCCTTTCGGCGGAGACTTGGGTGGTTTTGCCAGGGCAGCCAGAGTGCGCTTCACTTTCACCGGATCTACCTTCTCCTCCGGAGGTGGATGTCTCTTTGCTCTCAACCCTTGAAACTAGTCATCCACTTCGGTTCGCGCGATCTTCGCGTTCTCCTCTGGGGTCCTCTCGTATGGTAACTTCTGTGGACTCTTCAGAGAAGGACCGAATCTGTATGTCCTCCCGCCTCTGGTTGTACTGCTAGACGCCGGCCGAGCAGATGAAGCGGTTGTCTTCTTTACTTGCTTACGAGGCGGAGGAGAAGGACTACGACGCGCCGGAGCAGCTGCTGGAGCGGCGGCGGGTCTCTTCCGCCCTTGCTGACGAGGCGGAGAAGGAGGAGGCTGGCTGCTCGGGCGCGCCGGCGCAGGCGGAGTGCCGCCACGCGCCAGAGAAGGAGCCGGCCGAGGGCCCTGATCATCACTCGCTGGAGGAGGAGGCGGTGGAGGAGGCGGAGTGCCCTGACTCGCCGGAGGAGGAGGAGGAGGCGGAGGCGTCCAGTTCGGAAGGTTGATGAGCTCCTTCCGCCATAGGCATGGAGTCTTCAGAGCAGACCCCAGCCGAGTCTCCCCTTCACCGGTAGGGTGGTCAAGCTGGAGGTCCTCAAATCCCTCTGTTATTTCATCCACCATCACCCTAGCATATCCTTCTGGAATCGGCCGGCAGTGAAAAGTTGCGCCGGGTTCAGTAGGATAAACAGAGCCAACAGCCGCCTTGACCTTCAAATTCATCCATTGCGTCATAAGGTGGCAATTTTGAGACTCCGTGATAGCATCCACGGGATAGCTGGCAAGAGCCATCAAGGCATGCTTCAGCTGAAGAAGCTTGGTGGAAGCCACGCTGCTTCTGCGCTGAGATGGCGGGGTAGCTTCGGGGGAAGCTTCGGCAGTACGTTTGCTGCGATTTGCTTCTCGTTCCTCTATCGCGTCTACCCTTGCTTGCAGCGCCTGCATTTGGGTCTGCTGCACTTTTTTCCTCCTCTCATGGGATTTGTAACCGCCTGCATCCGGAAACCCAACCTTCCACGGAATGGAGCCTGGCGTGCCTCGTGTCCGTCCAGGGTGCTCAGGATTCCCGAGGGCCATTGTGAGCTCGTTGTTCTCTCTTTCTGGAAAGAACTTCCCTTGCTGCGCTGCTTCGATATACTGCTTAAGCTTCCTGACTGGTATGTCCATTTGATCGTTCGTCCAAATGCACTTCCCTGTACAGGGTCCAAGGTTCTGCCAGCCCCGAAGAACCAAGTCCGGCAACAGTCTGGCCAGCTAATTGTCTCTGGTTCGATCCCTTTATCAACCAGATCATTCTCAGTCTTGGCCCACTTAGGCCAGGCTACGAGGTAGCCACCTGACCCCGTGCGATGGTGAAGCATCTTCTTCGTAGCATTTTGCTTGTTTGTCACCGACATCTTCTTACTCTTTTCCGATGTCTTGTGGGCCACAAATGCGGGCCAGTGATCTCTGATCTTCTCATATCTGCCCTTGAATTCTAGTGTCGCATTATTTTCGACAAACTTATTCAGCTCTTTCTTCCACCTCCTGAATAGTTCTGCCATCCTCTTAAGAGCAAAAGACTTGATTAATTGCTCTTTAACTGGGTTCTCTGGATTATCCTCTGGCGGTAGGGTGAAATTTGACTTCAGCTCAGTCCAAAGATCATTTTTCTGCATATCATTGACATAAGACACCTCAGGGTCTTCTGTAGCCGGCTTAAACCATTGCTGGATGCTTATTGGGATCTTGTCCCTAACCAGAACCCTGCACTGAGCAAAAAATGCGCTCTTTGTCCGAAGGGGTTCAATCGGTTGGCCGCCGGGCACGATTGCTATGATCTCAAACTTTTCATCCGAGCTCAACTTTTTCTTCAGGCCTCGTCTCTTTACCGAAGTTGTGCTCGATCCGGAGGGCTAGAAAAAAGAACAAAGACTTAATTAATATGTGTACATACCAAAACAATGAATGCATCAATCAGCTAGTCAGCACAAGCTTAACTAATATATATACCTGGCCGGACTCGGTTCGGTCACCGGAGCCGTCATCACGGTCTCCTTATTGCACCGCCATTGGGTCACCGGAGCCGTTCTCATGTTCTTATTCTTGCACCGGCATTAGGTCACCGTAGCCAGCTTCTTCACCCTCTCCTTCCAGACCATCGGTGTCGTTGAGAAACAACGAGACGGCATCACTTCCTTCTGCGATTATGTCCCTCAACAATGCTTCTTTTGCTTCGTCTCGGGCGGTGTCCATAGTTTCTACAAATATTTACAACATGGCAATTATTATTCAAACATGACAGATGGATATATTAGTGCCAAACGTAGAACTAGCTAGCTAATCATAGTAAGGAATCATATATATTAATTAGTGGCCTCGGCCCCCCCACGTGTTGAAGCTATCGGGAGGGGGTATATATCGACAACGACGACACTACATCTATATGTCCCTCGACGACCCTCGTTCCCGATAAAAAAAGAGGAAGAAGAAGAAATAAAGAGGAGAAGAAAGAATAGAGGAGAAGAACTCCTCTATTCTTTCTTCTCCTCTTTTTTTCTTCTTCCTCTTCTTTTTTTATCCTCTTCTTCTTCTCATGTTCGAGAGGATGGCCGAGGGGTCAGAAGGTTGCCTAGTGTCAAAGGATTCAACAAAACCATGTCTTCATCATTAGGCGAAAGTAACATGTGCATGATGGTACGAAGCTCTCCAAAGTTATTTTGGAACGGAGTCCCAGATAAGATAATTCGCTTTTTGGTACAAAGTTCCGCAACACCTTCCAAATATCGTTATTTGGAAGGCCTTTGCTGAAATTCATACAAAAAGGCAAATTATCCTATCCGGGACACCATTCCAAAATAACTTTGGAGGACTTCGTCATGCCCTGGTTACTTCCGGCTAATGATGAAGCCATGGATTTCTTCAATACTTTGACACTAGGAAACCTCTCTCGACCCCTCAGCGATCCTCGACCCCTCGAACCCTCGATGACCCTGGAACCCTCGACCCCTAGACGACCCTGGAACCCTCGACCCTTGATCCCTCGACCCTATAGAACCCTCGAAGAAAGGAATAGCTAGAGGAGAAGATCGAAGAAAAAAAAGAAGGAAAAGAAGAGGAGAAGAAGAAAGGAATAGTGGAGAAGAAGAGAAAATAGAATATTCTATTTTCTCTTCTTCTCCTCTTCTTTTCCTTCTTTCTTCTTCTTCTTATTTATTTCTCCTCTTCTTTTCCTCTCCTCTTCTTCTTTCTTTCCTCTTCTTATTTTCATGTTTCCTATCCTCGACGACCCTGGAACCCTCGACCCCTAGACGACCCTGGAACCCTCGACCCTCGATCCCTCGACCCTATAGAACCCTCGAACCCAGGACCCTGAAACCCTCGACCCTTGACCCCTTAACGACCCTCGACCCTCTACCCTAGTTCCCGACCCTCGACCCTCTACCCTAGTTCCCGACCCTCGACCCTCTACCCTAGTTCCCGACCCTCGACCCCTCGGCGATCCTCGACACCCTCGTTCCCGATAAAAATTAAGAAGAAGAAGAAGAAGAAGAAGAAAAAAGAGGAGAAGAAGAAAGGAATAGCTAGAGGAGAAGATCGAAGAAAAAAAGAAGAAAAAAAAGAGGAGAAGAAGAAAGGAATAGTGGAGAAGAAGAGAAAATAGAATATTCTATTTTCTCTTCTATTTTCTCTTCTTCTCCTCTATTCCTTTCTTCTTTTCCTCTTCTTTTTCTTTTGTTTCTTCTTCTTATTTATTTCTCCTCTTCTTCCTCTCCTCTTCTTCTCCTTTCTTCCTCTTCTTATTTTCCTTTTTCCTCTCATTCTTTTTCACATAAATTTTTGACATTTTTGACATATTTAGCACATTCTAAATTTTCCTAACTCTTTTACAACCATAAAAATTACTCCAACTTCATGACAGTACCCACACTCCATTTCACCAAAAACCTTCTGATCCATAGTTTAAATTTTTTAAATTTCATTCAAATGAAATTTGAACCAGATTCAAATTCCTTGCTGAAAACCTATTCTAAACCAATCAAAAAATTCTGAAATTTTGCCATCACCTTTGTCTTGCATCAGTACCTCACCACAAAAAATATCATAAATCCTAAAAATGCCCAAAGCCATCTAACATTTGATCAAACACCCTCTATATGCACTGTTCATATCGGTAAAAAAATTCAGAAATTTCAGAAAAGTTTGCTGCTGCTCCACTCCTTCTGCTCTCCTCTCCTTCTCCTCTCCTTCTTCTCTTCAATGCGTCGGGGCCGGCGGCGACCATGGAGCAGGGGCAGAGAGCAAGGGCCGCACTCGATCGGGACCATGGGAAAGGGGAGGGGGCTCACTTCGAGGGGGGCGGCGATGGCAGGAGTCCGACGACGAGGACGGTGGGCTCGGGGCGGCACGCGGTGACGGGGACAGCGCGCGGCCGGCGACAGGGACGAGGAGGGGTGGGCTCGGGGAGGCACGCAGCGACGGGGACGACGAGGTCGGCGGGCTCGGGGATGCCGGCGATGAGGACGACGCGGGCTCGTGGAGGCGACGACGTTGGCGGCGGCGGCGTAGACGGCGAGGTGGAGCAGCCTGACGGTGTCGTCGGCGGGGGAGGGTGGAACTGGCGATGCAAACTGAAAATTTTCACAAGTGTTCGTTATATAGTCCAAGCTTTAGTCCCGGTTGGTGGCATAAACCGGGACTAATCCCCCTTTAGTCCCGGTTGGTGCCAGCAACCGGGACCAAAGGCCTCTTTTCCGTGACCAATGCCCCCTTTAGTCCCGGTCGGTGCCACCAACCGGGACCAATGGCCTTGTGCTGCCCCGCGCCCAAAAGTTTAGTCCCACCTCGCTAGTTGAGAGGGCTCGGGAGTGGTTTATAAGCGCTGCTGCGCCCACCCTCCCGAGCTCCTCTCAACTACAGGCTTTTAGGCCTAATCTGTCACTTCAATGCCTGTGGGCCTACTGGGCCTGCTGCGGGCCTAAATCCTGGCCCATGGTAGGGTTTCTAGTCGTATTCAGGCCGTGGTGGCCCAATAGGTGGCATTTTTTTGTTTTTTTGTTGCTTTATTTATTTTCTTTTGTTTTTTGCTTTATTTTTTAATTCTTTATGCTTTTAGTTTTAGAAAAATTACAAACTTTTTGTTAATGCCATTAGTTTTCAAATTTGAAAATAATTTTTTAGTTTTTTTTGTTTTCTTTGTTGCTTTATTTATTTTATTTTGTGATTAACTTTACTACAAAAATAGTTTTTTCTTGTTTTTTTGATTTGTTTTTTGCATTATTTATTTTCTTTTGTTTTTTGCTTTAATTTTTAATTCTGTTTGCTTTTAGGTTAGCAAAATTATAAACTTTCTGTTAGTGCCATTAGTTTTAGAAAAATTATAAACTTTCTGTTAGTGCCATTAGTTTTCAAATTTGAAAACACTTTTTAGTTTTTTTGTTTTCTTTGTTGCTTTATTTATTTTATTTTGTGATTAACTTTACTATAAAAATAGTTTTTTCCTATTTTTTTGATTTGATTTTTGCATTATTTATTTTCTTTTGTTTTTTGCTTTAATTTTTAATTCTGTTTGCTTTTAGGTTAGCAAAATTATAAACTTTCTATTAGTGCCATTAGTTTTAGAAAAATTATAAACTTTCTGTTAGTGCCATTAGTTTTCAATTTTGAATAGTTAAAATTCGAATTCTTTGAAAATTATTTGAATCACAAGTTTGTGATTAACTTACTAAAAAAATGAGAATAGATGCGCTTATAGAGAAAATTCAACCTAAATTCCTAGTAAATTTCTATGAATTTGAGAGAAATTCACTATGAATTTAGGTTAAACTTTTCTCTATTAGGGCATCTATTTTCACTTTGAGAGGAGCTCAACAAGGCAGAGAGGGAAGGGCTTATAAACCGGTGTGAGCCCCCTTTGGTTGGCGAGGTAGGACTAAACTCGGCCCGTAACGAGGACCAACCCTTTAGTCCCGGTTTGTGGCACAAACCGGGACTAATGGTCATGGACCAGGGGCGAGGAGCAAAATTATAAACTTTCTGTTAGTGCCATTAGTTTTAGAAAGTTGAAAGTTGAAAGTTGGCATGGGCCAGGGACTAATGGTCATGGTATTACGAGGGCCGAACCATAAGACATGAAAGCATTTCAAATGAACTCTGAAAAAGTTGAAAGTTGGGATGGTATCATAATTTCACCCACCTAGCATGTGCATGTACAAAACGGACAATGGTAGCATGTTCGTGTGTTACAAAGTTGTGGGAGAAAGTCTTCACTTTTTCTTCGCTTGTGTCATTTGCTTATTGCGCCGTAACCATGGATAATCTTCATTGTTTATCAGGATGCTTGGGTCAGCCTTGACATTGAAGGGAGGAATTTCATGAAACTTTTCATAATCTTCAGACATGTCTATCTTGCCGTCCACTCCCAGGATGTCCCTTTTTCCTGAAAGAACTATGTGGCGCTTTGGCTCATCGTATGATGTATTCGCTTCCTTATCTTTTCTTTTTCTTGGTTTGGTAGACATGTCCTTCACATAGATAACCTGTGCCACATCATTGGCTAGGACGAACGGTTCGTCAGTGTACCCAAGATTTTTCAGATCCACTGTTGTCATTCAGTACTGTGGGTCTACCTGTACCCCGCCGCCTAACAGATTGACCCATTTGCACTTAAACAAAGGGACCTTAAAATCAGGTCCGTAGTCAAGTTCCCATATGTCCACTATGTAACCATAATATGTATCCTTTCCGCTCTCGGTTGTTGCATCAAAGTGGACACCGCTGTTTTGGTTGGTGCTCTTTTGATCTTGGGCGATCGTGTAAAATGTATTCCCATTTATCTCGTATCCTTTGTAAGTCAATACAGTCAAAGATGGTCCCCTGGACAACAAGTACAACTCATCACAAACAGTGTTGTCACCTCTGAGACGTGTTTCCAACCAACTGCTGAAAAGTCCTGATGTGTTCACATGTAATCCAGTCGTCGCACTGCTCCGGGTGTTTGGAGCGCAGACTGTTCTTGTGTTCATCGACATACGGGGTCACCAAGGTACAGTTATGTAGAACTGTGTAGTGTGCTTGAGACCAAGAATATCCGTCCCTGCATATTATTGAGTCTCTTCCAAGAGTGCCTTTTCTAGTCAGTCTCCCCTCATACCGCGATTTAGGGAGACCTATCTTGTTAAGGCCAGGAATGAAGTCAACACAAAACCCGATAACATCCTCTGTTTGATGGCCCATGGAGATGCTTCCTTCTGGCCTAGCGCGATTACAGACATATTTCTTTAGGACTCCCATGAACCTCTCAAAGGGGAACATATTGTGTAGAAATACGGGCCCCAGGATGACAATCTCGTCGACTAGATGAACTAGGACGTGCGTCATGATATTGAAGAAGGATGGTGGGAACACCAGCTCGAAACTGACAAGACATTGTGCCACATCACTCCTTAGCCTTGGTACGATTTCTGGATCGATCACCTTCTGAGAGATTGCATTGAGGAATGCACATAGCTTCACAATGGCTAATCGGACGTTTTCCGGTAGAAGCCCCCTCAATGCAACTGGAAGCAGTTGCGTCATAATCACGTGGCAGTCATGAGACTTTAGGTTCTGAAACTTTTTCTCTAGCATATTTATTATTCCCTTTATATTCGACGAGAAGCTAGTCGTGACCTTCATACTGAGCAGGCATTCAAAGAAGATTTCTTTCTCTTCTTTCGTAAGAGCGTAGCTGGCAGGACCTTTATACTGCTTCAGAGGCATACCGTCTTTTTCGTGCAAACATTGCAGGTCCTCCCGTGCCTCAGGTGTATCTTTTGTCTTCACATACACGCCCAAGAAGCCTAGCAGGTTCACGCAAAGGTTCTTCATCACGTGCATCACGTCGATTGAGGAGCGGACCTCTAGGTCTTTCCAGTAGGGTAGGTCCCAAAATATAGATTTCTTCTTCCACATGGGTGCGTGTCCCTTAGCGTCATTCGGAACAGCTAGTCCACCGGGACCCTTTCCAAAGATTATGTAGTGTAAATCATTGACCATAGCAAGCACGTGATCACGGGTGCGCATGGCGGGCTTCTTCCGGTGATCCGCCTCACCTTTGAAATGCTTGCCTTTCTTTCGACATTGATGGTTGGTCGGAAGAAATCGACGATGGCCTAGGTACACATTCTTCCTGCATTTGTCCAGGTATATACTTTCAGTGTCATCTAAACAGTGCATGCATGCATGGTATCCTTTGTTTGTCTGTCCTGAAAGGTTACTGAGAGCGGGCCAATCGTTGATGGTCACGAACAGCAACGCCTTAAGGTTAAATTCCTCCTGTCTGTGCCCATCCCACGTACGTACACCATTTTCATTCCACAGCTGTAAAAGTTCTTCAACTAATGGCCTTAGGTATACATCAATTTCGTTGCCGGGTTTCTTAGGGCCTTGGATGAGAACTGGCATCATAATGAACTTCTGCTTCATGCACATCCAAGGAGGAAGGTTATACATACATAGAGTCACGGGCCAGGTGCTGTGATTGCTGCTCTGCTCCCCAAAAGGATTAATGCCATCCGCGCTTAAAGCAAACCATATATTCCTTGGGTCCTTTGCAAACTCATCCCAGTACTTTCTCTCGATTTTTCTCCACTGCGACCCGTCAGCGGGTGCTCTCAACTTCCCATCTTTCTTTCGGTTCTCACTGTGCCATCGCATCAACTTGGCATGCTCTTCATTTTTGAACAGACGTTTCAACCATGGTATTATAGGAGCATACCACATCACCTTCGCAGGAACCCTCTTCCTGGGGGGCTCGCCATCAACATCACCAGGGTCATCTCGTCTGATCTTATACCGCAATGCACCGCATACCGGGCATGCGTTCAGATCCTTGTATGCACTGCGGTAGAGGATGTAGTCATTAGGGCATGCATGTATCTTCTCCACCTCCAATCCTAGAGGGCATACGACTTTCTTTGCTGCGTATGTACTGTCGGGCAATTCGTTATCCTTT